>NW_023339796.1:8712966-8743062 GCF_004916995.1 Morone saxatilis | reverse complement strand
TATGTGTTTTAGGTTTAGTTGTATTCATACAGTTTGGGTAATATCCGATTATGCTAAGCTAACTGATGCTATTTAGCCATTTAGTCTAACATTGTTAGGATAACGTTTGTACTTTGAGGTATATTGTGTTATTTCTGTAAAATGTAATTAAGTCTTTCTATGTTACATGTTATTAAATAATATTTTGATAAAGTCTCAGGTTGTCGTACTATATATAAGCAAGCTAACGTTAGCTATGCAACAGTTACGACTGGCAGTTGTGGCTGTAAATATTTAGTAGAAGTTAATCTATAAGTACAAACTAACTTATGTACTGCAAACTGTTTTCATTTAGTGATGTGTAAATCTCCACTTAGTTAACACTTCCAGAAGCTAACGTAATAACTTAATAATGAAATGTGCTCAGGGCTCTGTTTTGATTTTGTTTCTGTTCCAAGGGCACTAATTTCTAAGTAGAGGCTTATCACAGTCGTATTTTTATTAACTTAAATCTGCTCTACTGTGCTGTTCATGAGCTCTGACTTAGGTTTAATATATTTTTATGATGAGAGGAAACCTCTGGACACCTTTTTGTAAATAGTTTTTTTTATCCAAACACAGCCTCCTGTGTGCTGCAGCTTTGGTTGACTGGGGCATGTTACTGTTGAGATGTTGTTTGGATACCGCGAACAGGTCCTCCATTGTCATTCTTCTTTTACGAGGAGTGTACCGCTGTGGGTGAACTCGCTTCCATCTTTCATGAAGCTCAGTGAAGTAAAGCAGCGAAGACCAAACAGCATGTTTCACATTGGTTTCCTCAGGTTCACCCATTCTCCTCACCTTGCCGTTCCTGACAGCATTAACCCCTGCGATCACTCTTTCGTGTTGGAATTTGTTGTCATGGGAACTGTGTGTGTGTTTGTGTGTGTGGTTTTAAGTGTCTTTTGTTAACTTTGTTAACTTTTTCCTTTCTTTAGCATCAGAAGTAAAGGCCAAAGTACCAACCTCAGTTCCTTACTGCATTAGTGCAGATTTATTCTGTTCTATGTAGAGATGTCCTGAGTCAATCCTCGTAACGGTGCCAATTCGATAATTTCTTGATGGAACCTCATTCGTCTCTTAAGCTGATCACGTCACGTCAGTTACGGGAGTCAAATTCTCCCAGTTAATGTTTCATTCATATCGTATCAATAATTTAAGCCAGTAAATGTCATGTTTATAATTAGGACCATTACTACTTGGATCAAGGAGCTTGTGAAAAGTAGAGTGTGTCAGATTAAGTAGCTACAGCTTCAATTTCAGTATGTCAAATACATATTTAATCAAGATTTAAGTAAATATAAATATCAGATCCGACTCAGTATCAAAGGAGTCGGATTACAATGGCGGCTATAAAACACTTGATCAGGAAATCCCTAATTTTTTTATCTTGTATTCTGCCTGTCAGTGCAAAACAGTTTAGACTGTTATTGTTATTTTATTTAATAAAGTAAACCCAGCTTCAGTCTGACTAGAGGTTTTAATCAGCCAAGCGGTGGAAAACACCTGCGGGGAGCCCCTGTGGCTTAAGATGCCGACCATGAATCACAATGTTCCCGATTTTGAATTTGGGCATTGTTGCATCTGTCTTTCTGCCTAGTTTCCTGTCATGTCACCACTATCTCCATCTAATGAAAGGCACAAAATGCCCCACATCCCCATAGGGGGACAGTGCTGTTTAAAGAAATACTTTGACATTTTGGCTGGTTGCCTGGCAACCTCACTGTGGTGACAAGACTTCAGATAGCCGCTGCTTCCGGACCAAAGAAATAGTCCCGCACATAACCTTCCCCCCTCCCCATAAAAACCACAAGTTGTCTTTTTTACTTTGGTTTTGTACATATTAAAGAAACGAGATCTAATGTGGTAATTAGTGAGTTTTAAAGTTTGTTCCCTGTGGAGAGAGACAGGGCAGCTGTTTCCCCCTGCGACCTGTCTTTGTGCCAAGCTAATCTGCAGCTAAGACTGCAGCTTCATAATTAATGGACGGACATGAGAGTGGTATCGATCTTCTAATGGAAGGCAAATAAGCCCAAAATGTCAAACTATTCCTGTTAAGCTGTTGGAGTTGTCTTATTGCAGACAACTGCAGAAGACGACCCTCTCCTGGGTAATGAAACAGTGAGCAAAGCCTGTACAACAGCCCCATGAGCAGATAACTAATCAGGTACAGATCAAATGTTGATACCAGATGTAATGGGGGATTAGAGAATAACCACCTTGTTAGTAACAACATATTTCCTAGCACTGTTTCATGACAGGCCAGTTTAAATCCTTAATATTCAAATTATAATGCAAGGGAGCTTTACTATTCACTATTATAGGTTTATCTTCAGTTCACCCTTATTCTACCTTTCTGTTCAACATGACTGCACTTACTGGGATACATGTTGTTATCTTCCTCAAACACTCTAGCTATTCACTTAACAGAGTTACAAAAGAAATGGCATCGAAGGACACAGGTTGATTAACTCAAGAGCCATTGAAAGTGTAATTGGACAGTAGTGGCCTTAAGCCTAATGTCCCACTGATGTATTAAGCAAAAAGAAAAAAAAGAAAAGACATTTATATAAACTGTCTTTAAAACCCCTTACCAAATCCTCATCTCACTCCCTCTACCCACAATCCTTCTCTCACTTCCTTCCGCCGAAGCACTTCATTTATTTCTTTGCTCTGTTGCCAAATGAGCAGCTGGATCAGAGCGAGAGAGAGAGAGGGAGGGAGACATAGAGGAAGAGGACAGGGAGAGAGAGAGATGATGTTTCCACTGTAGTCTTCGGATCTGTGTTGCTACAGACGGGACTTTGTTGTATTTGCATAAGGCGAGAGCAGCCTGCATGCTGAGAAACAGCAGACGTAACACTGGGGGAGAATTCCTCGAACGGCTTTCGACATCTGACTTAACGTGAAAACACTTTCCCAGCATCGGGAGTGCCATCTAATACCTTTCTATGATGCAATATTTTTTTTCTGTTTCTTGTCAGGTTTGTCTGGCAGAACAAATTGGCAAAAAAAAAAGAAAATGGAAAGGATTGGGACTTTTAAAACAAAGCTGGGCATTTGTTCTTTGATGAGTGGAAGCCGAAGAAAAAAAGAAGAGTAAGAGAGGCAATGTGATATCAGAATTTTTAACCGCCCAACCTCCTTCAGATCAGAGACAGCTGAGAGGCAATTTAATATCCGCATGGGCAGAGCTGAGTAGAAAAGGGTTGAGCAGAGAGAACACTGGAGTTTTGTTCTGTTTTGTTTTGACTCTCTTTTCAAATTTTGCTCTTTTCTTTGCTATTCAGTCCTGTTTTTAGGTTGATGTCTTTGTAGATGCATGAAGTCCACAGGCTTCACTGGGTACAATGTGTCTGTCAGAATAATCATTCACTCATTCACTATTCCTTGCAAATTAAACACTTTAATAGTTCATTCTAAAGTGAGCAGAGCAGTGAATCGTCATTTTAATGTCACATTAATGTAATTTTGGGAAGCGGGGCAGTGTACATACCATGGACAATGTTTCTTTTGTTCCATTTGAGGAAAATAAAATGACAGGAAGTAAATGGTAGAGCCCGACTGATATGTTGGCCTATTCTATCCGTATCTGTTATTCAGTTTGGATATTGCACTATAACTATATTATGATTTTGATAACATGATGGGGTAGAATTGGTCATTCCTCTCCTCTCCTCTCCTCTCCTCTCCTCTCTTCTCCTCTCTGTGTGTCTTTGAGCAGAGGCTGACAGGGGGGAGGGCAGAGGTCAGAGTCACTCTCATTTACCACTCTTCTCCTGGCTTTACTTCTCTTATTTTCCAAATTTGCTCTTTACGCTCTCTCTCCCTCTCAGCAGCAAACTGAATGTAAAAAAAAAGGCCTTTGTATTGAATTTGCATAAACAAACAAGTGCAAATCATGAACTGCCAGCATAAACCTGGCTCAGTGTAAACACAGTGTCGTCTCAGTCCTACCTTCAGGCAGAACAGACTCGTGATTTTGCGTGCACCCCTGACTGCAAAGTAGAGATGCTTGTTATTGATCATGTAATCTACACTTTGGCCTTAAGTTATCAGGCCCATCTCGTGGGACAAATCAAAGGTTATCATCGGACAACTTTCTGCCGCAGGCTCCACTTCGGGCTTCCCTAAGGTTTCCTCTCTGGCTTTGCTGAAGCTGATAAACATGTGGCAGGTGATTTTTAAAAAAATCTGACTTTCAGTTGGTCACCTGTCTCTGATCTCTGATCTCTGTTTGTGTTGCGAGAACTACAATTTCTCCCCTCTTTGTGCCATAAAGCAATCCGGCAGCTATACAATAAAATGTAAATGCGATGTAAAGCTATAGCAGCTAGTTGCTTTTCTGCACAGAAGCAAGTTAATGCTTTATGGATGGGTGTAGAACTGTAAGTAATGATTATGTTAATTAGTAATTATTTGTTTATCTTATTATTATTTTTTACCTATAAAAAAAGTACTATCCAATCCTGAGTTGGGTGTATCGTTATATAGGTTTGATTGATGATTATTTGAGATCCAACACTAGTGACCGGTCACCACTAAGCAAACTAGAACCCTGTAGGTTGCATTAGGAGTTAAGAAAGTAGTGACCGAAAATGGCAACAAGCATGGATGAAATTCAGTTTTTATAAATAAAATTTTCTTCATTTGACAGGAAATACTTTCAGTGACTGCAACTTCTGTGAAGATTGAAAATGATGGATGGATTCATCAGTCAGTCCTGATACCTTCCAAAATCTAGACAAATCCACTAAAGTCTGGGCAGTGGCCTTATTCATTGACAGTATTTGTACTCATTATAAAATGAATATGATTTATTATTGTTTTTAAATAGCACATGTAATCAATAGAACAGCTGAAAACAGGTGTCTTCTAACTCACTGTTACACATCAGTCCAGCCCTGTCGATATAATTTATTCCCTTTGGTTTGTTTGTTTGTTTCATCACTCACAAGGCACCTGAGTGCCACTGACATTTTTTCTGTAAGGATGAGGGATGAACTTGGTAAAACCCTGAATCCAGTCAGCTAATGAACACGGAAAGGTCAGTGTTGTGGTGGAGTGGAGTTGAGTGGCTGATTCATTCGTGACGCGCCATCATGTGTCTCCACAACTGCGAGACTGAGCTCGCTCACTGGAAAAAAAGAATCACTTCATCAGTGCTCCCGGACTCACTGATTGGGTGATGTATGAGGGGTCCTGACTGATATATCGGTCCTCCTAATATAGGTGACACTGGGCTTTGGGTTGCATAAGGCTTCACTGATTATGCAATGATGAGTGGAAAACAAGTTTGATTTTGACAGAATAACTTACTCAGAAGTAGCTGATAGATTGCAAATATGTCACTCTCACATCCTTGTAGATGTGTTTAAAATTGTTTCCATTTGACATATTGATGTAGTAATAAAAGTGGTTTACTATGTCACTCAACACATCTTGAAACTGAAATTAAGTATTTTCTTTATCAAATGATTAAACAGTTGGTATCTAAAATGGCAAAAACAGTGTGAAAGGGCCATCACAAAGGTGACATTATTAAAGGTCTTGTTTTCTTTGACCAACAATCCAAAGATTGAAACCCCAAAACATTTAATTAATAATTGAATGACAAAGAAAACCAACAAATATTCCCATTTGTGAATTTCCAACTTGTGATTTTGTGGTATTTTTGCTTTAACTTCATCAGAATTGTTTCTAGTTAATTTCCTTTTTATATGACTAATTGTTGCAGCTCTATTTTAAAGTCAGAGAAAATACAGAAGCAAGATCATATTTATGTATCTGATATGTTTAAAATGTGTATGAGCTTTGGTCTTAGAACAAGATTAGACAATATTTTTTGTTCTGGGTCCAGGCTGAAACGCAGGCAATAATGACAATAGGTCAACTCCTGCACAATATGTTGTATCGTTACTATAATGCCTGGCTTCTTTGTGATGTGACCCAGATCCTTCATAATGACAGTGTGTAGTGTTCTCTGTCTGTTTCCATCCTGTCTCTCCCTCCCCCCCTTCTCTCTTCATTTTTATATCACTCATTCGCTTTTAGCCGGGGGATATAATCTCGAGCGCAGACCCAGCAAGAGTGTGGTTTTCTTTTGGAAATTGATTTGTAGTGTTAAAAAATTATTCTTTGTAGACTTTAGATGGACTGCAAAACCCCCCACTAAATTTTTAAATTGTAAATAGAGATAATAAGTCAAAAAAAGTAATTTTATGAGACATGCTCAAATTTAAGTGACCTCTTTTTTTGTGCAGTGAATGAAGGTTTTCCTACTTTTTTCCTAATGCATTAGACACATACTGTTGAGGCTGGTAGCACCAAGCTGAAGATAACTTCTGTTCGTCCCACTGTGCACCGGTTGGTTTGTAGGAGATGAACTTGCCTACAGCAAGATGTGCTGGAGCCATGAGAGAGCTCTGGTGCTCCATACTATCAAGTGTAGCATGGCTAATGCATTTTTAATAAAACCGGGAGGGCTGGGTTGTAGGTTAAAACGCAAGGGGCCCGGGGCTCAAGAGACAGAAAGAGAGTGAAGGAGGCAAAAGAGAGTTGCTCCGGCTGTGATCTTCATCCAGTTTAAATTTTGGCTTTACACCCAGAGTCAATCTTCATACGATAACTTTCTTTTTTACTTTTTAGCTACTTTTTCTTTTACAGTCGACATATGAAGAAATATCACATTTACATTGTTTGAACCTGCAATGACTAATTGTTTTGGACACTTTGGGGCAGCAGAAACGAGCTGTGAACACAACACCGACATTGTTAACACCTTTTAAGAGTTGCAAGCTGCTGCCTATTAGACAGAAGATACAGAGCAACATTAACATTCATTTGGAGTCGTGTTTTTGACCACCTGCAGAATGCAAGTTCAATATTTGTTTTCATTTAAACAGCTAACTGCTGTGACTGAAAACAGTGTTAATGAGAACAACAATGAGTCGCTATTTAAGCAAAAATTGGACCTTTTGGGAAACATGCTTATTTGCTTTCTGGCGGGAGACTGATACCAAACAGTCTGTACACTCAGTAAGAAAGTTGCAGTCGGCAGCCTGTTAGCCTAAGCTAAGTTGCTAAGCAAATTAGCTTAGCACAAAGACTGGAATCAGGGGGAGACGGTTAGCCTATTCTGCCTACCAGCTCCTCTAAAGCTCACTAGTTGGCATGTTATATCTCTTTTGTTTCATTTTTACGTTATGACAATATTTTGGCTCTGAGCAGTTGCCAGGCAACCAAAGGAAACTCCAGGAAGTGGAAGCTGTGTCTGGCCAAGTGGCTTTCTAAAGTTTCATATTTAAAAAACAGACTTAAGAGTGGTGTCAATCTTCTCATATAACTCTTGGTAAGAAAACAAAAAGTCCAATTTCTGAAAAAATATCTGACTAAAGCTCAGAAGAGCTGAGGGGCTACTGCAGAGTATAATGATAATTCTCTGTAGGTTTATCACTGGAGACACTTTTCACATACAAGTAGTCGTATGATCCTCTGTTAATATAATAATACTGAGTAAAGCTGCTTTAACGACTGAAGAAAATACAAGAGTCAGTTAGTTATCTGTTGTCTTCCACATCATTTGGTTAAGATGAATATACAAAATAAACAAAACAAGGCTTGTAGCCCGAGGGCTCAGCTGAGAACATCTGCTATAGAAACACACAGAGTCTTGTAGCAGGTGAAGCATCTCTCAATGCTGCTGGGAAAGGATGGCCTTCTGCTCTGTTGCATTAAACTTGATTAAAAATGATCAATGATGTCACTGACAGGAAATCAAGGCCTGCGTACAGTGTCATATTCTTTGATCTGCTCAGCTATCTGAAGCCAAATGGATAGAAATACAGTACGTGGAGGAGTTGGCCCCTGACAATACAGCTGTATTACTTTATATTCAGACAGCCCATCTTCTCTGCAGTTATTGATTGATGTTTTCAATTTTTGCATCTGCTACCTGATTCACAGCTTTCACTCATCCTTGTGCTCCACTCTCCTTTCTTTCATCCCTCTTTGATCTCCTGCCACATGATCCATCAAGGTGACCTGCGCTAAAGCCACGCATGTCCTTGTGTGTCTGCCCCGCTGAGGTGCCCTTAAGCATTTCACTGATCTCCTAGCAGCTCCAATGGTGCTGTCCTGTACCCGAACCTGAAATAAAACTAGAACTCCCAGTATTTCCTTCCACATAACCCAACTGCGAAGGTTATTCTGTGTTGAAATGGACTAGTGTTGGCTGGTGTATTGTGTTAACTGGTTGATGGCACTGTAGGGAGGCAGTCTGAAGCAATTAGAGGAGTGATAACAACTGAAAGAACAGGTAGAAAGGGAAGTAAAGGCAATCGCAGAAAGAATATTTTTATTATTTATATTTTGTTTATGCAAACCTCAAAATGGCTGTAAAAAGCATTCACAGTACCATTTGTGGCTTTTGTAAGACAGATGCGAATCCATCTGGACTGTCTTTAAACGCAGTGATGCTTTCATATATTAAAGAAAATGACACTAAAGAAAAGAAATCCCTGGCTGTTACAACTTAAGTGGCCTATAGACCAAAAGTACTGATGTATTTCCTTTTATATAAGTAATCTGATGCTTATATGGTGCACTGCAGGCACCAGTTGTAGAAATGAATTGCCATTTTTTTAGGCCAAAACAAACAAACAAAAAATCTCTTATTCCAGATTCTTAATTGTGAATATTTTTAAATTTTCTTACAGACTTTATGTCTTCTATGATAGTAAACGGAATAAAGCATGGGCTTTGGACTTTCTAGTCAGCTAAGAAAAGCATTGGCTTCAGGTAATTGCATCTCCTATGTTATAGTCTTTTTGATCAGAACACCCTGAGTATAGACAATACTGCAGATGATTTTTTTTAGTCTGTCTTTGTGGAAAATGTGAAGCTCGGCTGCATTTTTGAATATTTGAGAGGTGAAAGCGGCGCTACGCAGTGAAAGTAATCTGCGGAGAGGAACGGGCAAACCACTATATTATGAATGGATGGAAGAATTTAGAAACTTTCTTCTGCACTTAAAGATTCCTCACATACTGAAATATACTGAACTTGGTAACTTAAGACTAAAAGATTGCCATTACGGTTAACCGGTCAAAATTTCCCCAGGCGTGCCTTTCAACCCACAAATGTTCCAGTGGAGTAGATGACCAGCGGTTAACACTGGAGGATAAAAAGTCTCCAGAGAAGCGCTGCACTTAATGCCGTAAACTTGACATAAAACCATCCGACAACAGACAGGGATGATTGTTATTTATTGCTATTTAATGTGGGCATTGAGATTTCTAACCCAAAGCTCAACAAACGGGAGGAGCTGTTGAGCTATCTCTAGGATAAAAGTACTGCTGTTGCTCAACAAATTTTTTTGGGTGTTTTCAGTTGTCCCTTCAAATTAAAAGCCTCTAGTTCAGTCACAGACCATCTCTCCTTACTGCATATGCTTGGCCTAGACTATGAATGAATTATGTACCCTCACAAATTACCAGTCTGGCCACCCGTCTGGCAACCAATTAAAATTTTAAAATACAGATGTTGAAGACATTCTGTGAGCTTTAGCTGGCACTTCATCTGAATGTACTTTTTGATACGTGGTTGTGTACCGTAAGTGTGTGTAGTGTGGACTCTAAAAGTGAGGCATCCATTACATTTATGTGACAAGACCAGAAATTATTGAACAAGTACAGTATCTCCTTTTAAAGCCTGCAAATGTTCACGTGCACAAAGAAGTGTTTCAGCTCAGCCTCAATGCCTTGATTTGACTGACTGCACTTTGTGACAGATTGGTTTGAACATACACACGCTGTGTATACTGTCACTGAATGATGTATGTGTGTTATATCCCTCTAGCTTATCTTACATCGGTGTTCTTGTGTAGCGTTTTGGTGCTAAAATGACATAAAATTCCACTTAGGTCAGGAAATCACACTCTGTACGATATTATTCGGGTCCGGGAGAGTCCCATCTGTAATTGTGTACATGAACAACTCTCTAGCCAGAAACCACAGTACTACAACTAAGCCCTGCAGTGTTATTAAAATGTAAATTTCAGAGCTGCACCTTTTTTTTTTTTTAGAGGATCAGCTTGGCTAAAAAATATTAGACATTTAACATTCATAAAATTAAGAGTTATCATTAATGGGAACTATGAAAAATTCAGAAATTTATACTAAAAACATTTTGTCATGCTTTGAGGCAACATTTAGATTTTACATTTTTATATCAGGTTTTCAAACATGCATGATTTAAAAAACTTTGAAAGCCACTGATCTACAGTTCAAAGCTCAATTCTTTGACTTCTGGCTTTCAGAGATCTCCATATTTATCCATGCTTGATTTTCCTTAACCATAAAAATAACATTTCAACCCAACCAAGTGGCAAGTTGCATGAATGCAGACCGTGATAGAATCAGTAGTTTTTGTGTACATCAAGGGAAACATGTTGCCTGCCGTACTTATGCCCTCTGTTTGGCTAGAACATATCCCCCGACTGGTGCTTCGTCAACACGCTGTTTATTTTCTGGTGACAAACACAGCCCTGTGCAAAGGGCTGTGAAAGTTTTTGGAAATGTACAATCCCTGTGCCTCCTGTCACAGCTGATGGCAGCAAACCTTAAAAAAAGGCTGTTAAGAATTTCCACTGACGGCTCATTTCAAAATATAAATCTAAAATTGCATAAGAAGGTGTACAGTTGAAGCAGGAAAACAAGTTCCTTGCCCTTACAAATGCATCCGTTGAGGCATTTCCCCTCTGACTGTGTGTTAGTGTCTTTGTACGAGTGTTTAGATGTTGTAATAAAGGCAGCACGGTACAAATAGAAAGCCACATTTGTAGTATGTGTGTGCAGTGTACGTGTGTGTTAGTACAGTGTTTCGTGAAGGCACCAGCACATATTTAAATTATGAGTTCAAAGAGCTCATTTGGCTTGTAGTTTGTCAAGAAGTAAGGAGTAAGATGATCACAGCAAGAAAATGACATTACCATCAAAATATATTCACTCTACCTCCTGAAAATGGGATAGAAATGACAGGCTGTTAAGTTTCATGTTTATCTCCATCAGTCTTTTTCCTATCTCTCTAAGGTCAGCTGATCCTGTATGTTTTAATATTCTATTAAAAGCTTTAGTTTGGGTGAGTCAACATCTTGAATTCTGGTTAAAGTGTTGCTTACTCTTTTATTTTGTACCAAGTTCTGTAGAGTTTTGTAGAGAATTGGAACTTCACACTTAACATAGTCAACATCATTTCTTTTTCAGTACTGAAAATCAGAAAGATCAGACGCAAAGAGTTTTGAGAGTGAAGGTTAAAAGTTTAACAAACGCCAAAAAGTTACTAGAGCCGACAGTGATAAATAATATTCACATTGCAATGATACCAAAAGGAAAATCATCATATTTCAGAAGCTGCAACAGGCAAACATTTAATATTTTTATTGCATAAACAACTCAAAATTGTCATTGGTTTATATTATGTCTGTTAGTTAATCAGTTATTTCAGTGCCAATGACACACTGTGTTAGGCAGAGAATTAGCTGATTGGCATCAGCGGTTTCATTCATGCACCACAATCACTGGCTGTTTGGCTACCAGCTGGCTAGTTACGTCTGATCATATTCGTGCAGGCACAACAAGGCCATAATAACCTGACACCTCTCACTATTATTACTTAATATGGGAACTACACTCCTATAAAACGGCAAATTGTAATTTTTACACTTTTGAGTTATTGTATGCATTAAACAAACAAGATATAATGTGTTAATTAGTGAACTTTAGAGGTGCTGGTAGGATTTTTACGTTTGGACAAAGCCAAGCTGGCTGTTTTCCCTTGTTTCCATTCTTTATGCTAAGCTAACCCAACTTTCTACCGGCTTGAGCTTCATTTTCAACAGACAGACGTGAAAGTGGTCTAAACCTTTGTCCAAATCATTGGTTTCCCAAAATGTGAAACCGTTCCTTTAATTATGTTTTCACATGTTCATTTTTAATTGCTTACCTTGTTGAGATATCACCCTGACCTCTTGATGCTCACTTTGACTACATCCTCTTTCACAGTGTCTCCGATGCTGTATTATAATTCATCCACAACCAATTGAACAATGAGTTAACACGCTTGTTAACCTCTGTGATGGAGGCTGCACTCTCTGAAGCTTTACATAGTGATTAGTGCCCCCACTACTATCTGTGGTATGGGCCTGAAATCCTTATAAATTACAAAGATATGGCCCATTGAGACAAACCTCTAATTTAATTGTGATGGAACAAGGCATGACGTTCAGTATTGTGTCCTTGATTGGTTTAAGTTGTATCTTTATACTTTAGCCACATTTTCTGTTAATGTCCTGAGGACAAGATGACATAAGATCATCTTGTCCTCAGGACATCTGGACTGTCCAGACTTCTTTTGTCTGGTCATTTAGAAACAGCTTTGAAACTTAATGGAAATAGAAATGGGCAGTTGTATTCCACTTCACATATTTTCATAGACCTTCTCTGTGGGTTCCTTGGCAGACATGATGTTATCGAGGACTGTTATGAAAGTTATTGCTGCTGTTAAAATGGAGTTACAGGGATCCTTGAATAAACTGGTTACATAAAGGATCTATTTCTCTCTGTCAGTGAGGCCGCGTCTTTACTTTTCTCACTCCTTGGTCTGTTCTCCTCATCTCTTCATGACTTACAAGCTTCAAAGACTTCACAGACTGCTTCCTGACTTTATTGTTTCTCCCTGGTTGACATTTACATATTAAGTTGAAAGTGAACGCTCTGCACCATCTTGTATACAATCCCTGTGAGATATCCCAGGGAGTGAAAGAAAATAAAGGGAGACAGGAGCAAGTGAAAAACAGTGATTTCCTCTGCACCGTTTTATTTTCTTTTGTTTCGGTCTGCTGACCTTTTTCAAGACAAAAAATATAAAATCCCAAGAGCACTACAGAAAAATCAGTTGGGCAAAATGTCAGCAAATACAGAGGCAGAGGTGCAGATGGATTTAGTCCTTGTGCGCTTTCATACCCCACATGAGAGAAAAAGCACTGACACGCGTTGTATCTACATTGATCTCTGATAAGTCCCGTGCAGCTGCTCATCGGGAGCAAAATAGGTTCACGATCCCATCTGTGGATTTATTTCTTTTTGTTTTTTTTTCTTTTGATGATGATTTATAGCACTGCCACGCTACACTATGACATGGTTTAACACCTGTTGGACACCGAGGGCAACCTGCTTGGCCCTGAGCTCTGTAGTTGAAGTAGGGCAAGAATTTTCTTCTTGATTATCTGTCTGACTGCCTCACCACATGTTTGACCCCTGATACATTACATGCCAGCCTGTTTAGTCACTGAAGAGCCACACGGCTGGGAAATAAATCCTGACCTGCACAAGCATTTTAGCGCGACTGGCATGCGGCTTCCGGGTCCTTCGGTCAGCAGAAATCCATCTCATTAACTTGCGAGTTGCACAGACATTCACACACACGCACACAGAAACACACACACACACACACACCCCTTATGTCTCGGTCTTGGCAGTCTTGACTTTGCTGCCCACAGACAAAAGTCAGAACGCAGCGAGAGGCAGCCTACTTTCTGAACAGGAAGCCGACATCAGCTCAGTCACCAAACATATGTTTCAATTTGCTATATTTTGACCCTACCTGCTTCAAGAAGCAACATAGAGACTGACCTTAACAATTTAGGATTTGCATTTGGTATCATTTGTATTTAGTATTCAGTATTTTTTTTGCTACCACACCAGTTGATTCCTTCTTTGATACCATACTTATAATAAAATATTAACTAATTTGAGACAAGCAGCTGCAAAATAGTCTTAAATTGTCAAAACCATCATCAGTCATCAAGTCCATCAAAAATTAAAAAGAAGAACACAATGTTTTATCACCAAATGTTTTTGGCTATTTTACATACACAGAAATGAAACCGACTGACTTGAACATACCCATCGTTTATCGTAACATTCACACAATTTTTTATTTAAATCCAAATCTATCTGACCACATAATAAGTAAAAGGAGCTGTGAAATTTCTCTTGGTCCCAAAAATTGATGTTTTATACCAAACTCAATTTAACAGTATTTTACCGACATTCAGATCAAGTATGTATATGAACAAACATGAAATAGAATAGAATAATAAAAGGCATGAGTTAAGTAATCAGTCTGAAGTTAATAAGTCAATAAAAGCTTATGTCGCTTCCTCCCATTCACTATGAGAGTCTGGCTGATGGAACAGCCAGTTTCCAGAAATACTAAAAAAACATTTGCCAAATTCGAGGATTTTTCCCAGGGGATATCTGCGACGTTAAGTAGCACTGGAACAAATCGGAGCTGCCACTAGACATTAGATATCCATCCTTTTCCAATTACCAGCATTAGTATTTCAATATTTATCACTGCCTCTCTTTCTTTCTTGCTTTCTGACTGTTGGTTTTGCAATAGAAAGTCTGGTGTAGGGTCAGGGTTTTAATTGTCTACTTCAACCTCATCTTCTTCTTTTCTCTCATTGATTGGAAAAGCCATAAACCAACAATAAGAATAGCCTGTGGGGAAGCTCTAAGTGCCCGCTCCTTCCCTCCCTTTGCTTGTACGTTCACTGCATTCTGTATTCCCACTTGCCGTCTCATTCCATCATAAATGCTTTTTAAACCGCTTGACTGGAAAATTGACTTGGCATGTCAATTCGGCTGAACAGCCCCAGTCAACACTTTCAGTTTGTCTGCGTTTGTAGATGCTTTTGTTGTTGATTCTGTTTGTGACAAATTCTCACGTGCCCTTCTTTTTCTACCAAGAGTGAACTTGTGAATTTAATTCACTGCAACTCAACCAGCCATATCGAATAAGAACAAGGTCACTGAATACCCTTAAATTGCCAGAGGAAGATCAATGTTCAGTTTGATTTTATGCAGCGAGTAATGCAATAAGTTACTGCACTGAAAAAAAATGCATGCACAGCTATGATTAATAGCACTTCTTCTGCATTGGTTCTAGGGAGCATTGAAAAAATTAACACTGTTTACCAGCACACAGCCATCGCTTTAGTTAAACATTTGATAAATCACTGTAATTAAATCGTCTTTGTCTTTTCTTTTCCTTCAGGTGCCCGACAAAATTCCACGTTTAAGACTACCAGCAAAGGAGACAGTATTTTGAGTATCTGAGTGTTGGAGATTGATCACCAACCGACAAATTCTGTGAGTCTGACTGACCTGATGCCATAAGAAGAGGACAACTCAACTGAAACATCAGCTGATCCTCTACTCTATACTGATGAATGTTAGTTGGCAGCTTCCAATTCTGTGCCATCACTGGGATTGGGTATTATTCGGAGGTTAAAAAACGCCAGTCCTTGGACTAATTGGCCTGGCTTTTAACTTTGGCATACCACATGGCTGCAGCAGCAACTTGACACTTGGATAGTGTCATGCCCATATCAGCAAAGTTTTATCTGAAATCGGGGCCTTATGTCTTAGATTACACTGAATTTATCATTTGGTATATCTGTAGTTAAGTACATTAGATCAAGGTTCATCTCACCCAGGGATTAATGCTGATCAAAACATTTTAGTACTTTTGTCATGCAGGGAATCTGTGGACACAACAGAAACAAGCTGGCAACTCAGACTGTAGGTGAAGCTGACCTCATAGCCTCCCCATCTTTATTAATGATCCCATGAGAAGTCAGATAGTCGAGTGTCAGTTTACCACATGTCCTTTTAAGAGATCTAATAGCAGCTGATATTGCCAATATGGCCGTCTGGGTGAGCGCATGCCTGTAGCCGCGCCAGCGTTGTCGTGGCTGGCCGTCGCAGGACGGTCATCTTCCTCGGCCATGACCCGGCTGATGTTGGGCCGGACTCTGGAGCGCATCTGTAAAGGCGTCCTGCTGCTCTGCCTGCTCCACTTCCTCATCATGATGATCCTGTACTTCGACGTCTACACGCAGCGCTTCGACCTCTTCAGCCGCTTCAACAACGGTCGCAACGGATCCAGGAATAACGTCAGCGGAGCAGCAGGGAATGGACATCATTTTTACTATTACAACCTTTCCAGGCCAAACGCAACGTTAGCCAGCTACCTGGCCACAGGCGAGCAGCTGGTGCCGAGTGTGCAGCCCGAGACCAATCAGACACCTTCCCCGAAACCACTGCCACCGTGCCCTGAGAACCCGCCCGGCCTTGGTGAGTTATAATGTTCCCACTATCGCATCATTTCCAAGTACTGTTAAAAATGTGTCTAGAGTAACATAGAAGATAGCTGGCTGGCTACATTAGTTGTCTTGAGTCACAACAGTCCTGTAAGTTTACCGAACTGTTGTGACGGCAGGAGTCTACCGATTTCAGGTGTGGCTAGCTGCCTCTGGTTATCTCTCTCTACATTTAACGTTCACATCCACGAGTGACAGAATGAAAAAAGAAGACTCTAGAAAGTCATCTGGGCTCTTGTGCTGTGGTTGGTGACAGTGGTTTTGAGAATAAAGGACGCAGCAGGGGGCCATTTTACTTTATCGAGTCTGTCCCTGTCATGTGGCCAGCAAGCTAATGTTAGCCAGGCAACAGTCGGCACATATCGGGCTGGAGCAGATGTTTGCAGACTTTTCTGCTCCATCTGTTCAGTAATTGGTAAAGGAGATATCTGTGCTCTGGGATAACATGTTTTTAATGCTTATTACTGTTCAAAGTGAATCCAAATGGACACAAAGAGGGTTTTCCCTTGTGTCTCTGACTTTGAGTACATTGTTTTTGAGCTCTTGGGTCATTTTAAACCACCGTTATCCTGCTTCTATTCTGTGCTGTAAACTCCAGCTCATTATATCTTTATTAAGTCTTATGAATCTGCATGAGTGAGCTTGAAATGTGACTTTTCTATTTTGATCACTTTCTATCTTAATCACCTTTTCCGATGACCTATTTGGTAGATTTGTTTATCCACATGGCTCGCTGTGTTTGTTGTTATGGCCTGTACATACTGTATGCCCGATAATGGAGGATTTGCACATCATTGATTAGTGTAATTAATAGGGGAGCTGAGACCTTGATTGGGGCTCGAAGCTGGAAAGCACTATTTTATATTCAGTAAATAAATGCATCTCCAGTCTCATTCCAATTAGCGGGAGAGCAAGTGTAGCCATAATTTTGTTTTTCCGGGTCAGTCCGCAACATAAAATGGATTTAATGTCAACGATTTACACTGTGGTATTTCAACCTTATAGACTCACAGCGGAGCTATTAGCAGAGATTCATGCAGTCGGACACGTATAAGCACATGTCTACAGAAATGCACACAGCAGCTCGGGTACTCACCACAGCTTTCAAAGATTTCTTTGGAAGATTTAACATTTCTAAGAACACAGAAGTTGAAATAATAAATTAAGATGCTTAGAGCAATGTGAAGGCAGATTGTAGACATCTTGTGTAGATGTTTCACTTGACTGTGCTACATTTTTTTGAGGGTATAGAGGCATAGTTGGCAGTTTTTCTATTTCTTCAGTTATTTCTCTAGTGTTTTACAATTTGAAACACTGTTACGATAGATATAAATCCCATAATCCTCTTTGTGTATTGAGACAAAAATCTATACATCATCACTAGAAATGAACCATGGGAGTCTGGACTTTTTTATCATGGTATGAATTGCCTTCATCAGCGAAAACCTTTCTAATGAACTAGCACACATGCACATGCACACACACACACCCATGCATATGTATTATGGCAGTGACACACGTACTCTTGTGATACAGTACAAAAAGGTGGAGCACACACACACACGGACATCACGACCACACACATCTCATTATCATCAGTATCCACCCACCCAACAAATCAGAGGTTGATTGAGTCGCACTAAGCCCCGGGTTTACTAAATCTATAATTACATACTGGACACAAACGTTATCACACAGAGACGCACACACACACACACACACACACACTCACACACACATCATCTCTCTCCCCAGCTCTCTGTCATTAATACTTACAGATAATAAAGCTCAGGCAGGAGGAAATAACTCCTGCTGTCTTTATTTCACATTAGCCAGAGTAGCTTTGACCGCTGATCTCTCTGATCAACTCATCCTGATACCACTGAGGCAAAAAAAAACCTGCTTTTATTCAGCTTTAAAGAAACAGTTTGACAGTTTGGGAAATATACCTATTGCCTTGTGTGTTAGATGAGAAAATCTACACAACTATCTGTCAGTTAAATATGAAACTAACGATATAACATGTTGATTAATGACTTTAAGAAGTGCTGCAAGGTGGATTTTGTTAACTTTTGGACAGAGCCAGGCTAGTTTCCAATCTCCACTCCAACCTAAGCAAACCAGCTGCTGGGTAAGAGTGATATTGATATTGTTGTTTAAGTCTGGGCAAGAAAATGTGGATTTACAAAGATGTCAAACAATTCCTTTAATATTTATTTTCAAGTCCAAGTTCACAAAGAACACAAAACGTGGCTCCACAGTTAGCCATGTTAACTACTGCAACTGACTTTTTGAATTAGTTTGACTTAACTTAAAGTTCCTCTCCACTCAAAAATATGTTTTTCTTCTTGTTCCAAGTCATATCTGTCAACTGTGCAACTTCTACAAGTAGAAATTAACAACATTTTCATATTTATAGATTCTGGATTTTTAATGATAAATTCAGTAATCCATAATAAACAATGAGAGAAAGGCTAATGGTCAGGCACAGCTCTGGTTATCTCACACAGATTTCTCTCTAAGGTGCTCTGATGTTTGATGAGTAAAAGGAAATATACCAACGCTCTGTTCCATTTCTGTAATTGCTATTGTGTGATTACAACTTTTCCCCTTCGGCTGTTATTTTACCCCCAACGTTTGGAAAGTCTCTGGAGGTTGTTCCATTTCTTTGCCTTAGAGAGCTTCAGCTGCATTGTGTATCATTGATATTGTCGACCTAAATTTCAACTATACATTTCAAATAAACCTGATTTGATTTGACATGTACATTTGATAATATATCGATTTATATTTACACAGCGAATTAATTGATTCAGCCATCTTTATTCTGATCATTAATTGAGGAGTTGCTCCTCACATAAGGCATATTAATGCTGCATGTAGTGCTTGATAAAACAGATTTATATTCCTTTTGTCAGATAAGACTTCGCAGCACTTTGCTGATGAAATGAAAATATGTTGCTTATTTTCTCCCACCTGTTCCATCTGTAAATGAGCTTTGTAAACTTAATCCCTCGCGAGCACCATTGTAGCAGTGTCAACATTTTTCTCTTTTTTTTTTTTTAGTGATTGCTTTTCTCATTTGATAATGAGGTTTGTAACGTGCTTTGAAATTGGGAGTGGGAGATAAAGCTGTCAGGTTGATTTGTATGAAGCTGAGGTTCGCTGATTCCATTATTTGGCCTGGAATTGGCTGTCACTGACTCTGGATTTGGCATTCATACCAGGCACAGGTGTACTCTTGTAGCTTATCTCTGCCTTTTCTCTGTGATGGAGTGGCTGCCTGGAGGCTGTAATGAGCAGGAAGGCAGAGAAAGACTGAGCGAGTCTGTTTTTCAGTCACAGGTGCAGAGAGAGAGAGAGAGAGAGAGAGAGAGGGAGATCTAATGGATGGTGGTATGATGGTTGGTATGAAGTGAGACAGACAGAGAGGCGGGATGGAGTGAAGGAAGGAACAGCAGGTGGAGAGGTGAGGGGGCGTTGAGGGAAAAAGAGAGAGACCTTAGATAGAGGTACACACACACACACACACACACACAGAGATAGAGAGAGAGAGAGAGAGAGAGAGAGAAACAAACAAACAAGCCCTTGGCTGTCCCAGAACACCAGCTGACAGGTGCTGTCTGTATGAGTGGCTAGCATCCACAGTTTGTATCCTAGTTGCATATGTGTGTGGTTGTGTGTGTTTGTGTGTTTTGTGTGTTAGAGTGAGCTGGCATGTGGGATATGCAAATCAGCTGTTCATCAAAAATGTAACCTAGGTATTGACAAATAATGCCAAAAGAAATGCTGAAAAGCCACGTCTTTTCTCAGGAAAAATGGAAAATTAGGGACATTAATTGAAAACTGCAAACATATTAATTCTGCTTTCATCTGATTTATGGTTGATTTAAAAAAGAACCCATAGAAAGAACATTTTATCTACTACTAATTTGTTTTCCTAATTGGTAGCTCCCTCAAATGTGAATATTCGCTGGTTTTATTTGTCTGAATAATAATAAACTGAATATATTTGGCTTTTGGACAGCTGGTTTGGCAAATCACTCAATTTGAATATGGTATGCTATGGAATAACAATCTTATCAACCTGATGTCAATATCAATTTGGGGTCCATGACACCAAAAATGTTAAGAACCACTGATTTAACAGGCTACTCCCAGATTATTACAAGCTTTGGCATCTACCCTCAAAAACAAATCGTTTCGGTGTGAAACACTTTATGTCATTGTGTTAGGAGGATCACATGATCAATGCTCTATCAATAGTGCAACCATTATGTTTTATATTATGGTTTTATGTTATGACGTATACAGATCGGCATGAACTTCTTGAACAAGCTTGACACGTGTTTAAATCCAGAAAAGCTGCTGATTGAAGCCTTTTTGTGTTCTTGTGTTATTTGAGTGCGTTTCTTTTTTCACAGATTTCAGTTTTGTGCATTGGATCGCTTTTCCCACTGTTACCAGTGAATTATTTGATGTAGAACCAACCTCAAATTAAAAGCAGGTGTTCCACTGTATCTAGTCTGCATTGGACGGTGACATGAGCTCTAATGTGTTCCGTTTTGATCTGAATGTTTTTAATAGCCAATTTTCTACTTGTAGCCAGTTTATGCTGACGTGTGTGTGTGTGTGTGTGTGTGTGTGTATTCTTCTCAAGCTTGAACCCTATTATTTATTCTTGCTATTAATCACGTCTTCCTACACACACGACGTGAACGCTTGAGCGCACTCGCACAGAGCTCAGTGGGAGGTTAAAAACTATTTTCCAGGCCTTGTTTTAATTGGATGCTCTACAGGGGTTTTCCCAATCAAATGTAATTAGCAAGAATTAACTGTCCTCTTACATGGTAATGAACTACGGATGCTAGACTCGGAGCAGGATGCACCTGAGACGTCCCCATCTAGCAGGACATGAATATAATGACTGAGCAGAGAAATGCCACGGCATGCCAGGCCGTAGTGCACGTGACCTTGAAAGTGGGGTCTTTCACAGGTAATGGTCAGTGCTGGGCCGATGCAGGGTCAGGGACTTCTTCAACAATCCCTGCTACTCTTGCATTCAGTAAACATGAGCATCATTAGCTTTTTGGAGGAGTAATGTTCGTATATTTTCCCCCTCGTATTCTACCCATTATGTTCCCACCTGTCCTTACTATTAATGTTATTTGCTCTTATAAGTTTTATTATCAAAGGATCAAATTCAAAAGCTGCACCTTTTTCTACCCTTTTACTGCTGTACCTTGTCCGCTGCCACCTCTTTGCAGGGTTGAGCTTCAAAGCCTGCTGTCACCCAACTTATTCACTGTGCCAATCATTGACATATAAAAGACTTCCTCCCACTGTAGAAGAATGAAGCCAAAATAGGCTGGCTATGGCTGCTTCCATCTTGCGCAGATGACATAATTACGAGCCACAACCGACTCAATCACAAGCTGGACTCGGGGGCGGTTGAGATGTTTTGGCTTCACTTTTGGGGAACTGTCATGTAGTCCTATTTATATATGTTGATGGTTCGAATAACTATAAATTATGTAGTTTTTCGAACTATTATATTGAAGTTTGGAGTTCCTCACTCTCATTCAGGTGGCCACAAGTCAAGCAGATCAACCCAAATGCCCCTCAAACAGCTTGAAGTTGCCATTCCTGCAATGTGATGTTGGTCTTCCCTGACTGGATTACGACCAGGGAGAGTTACCGCTCTCAAACGTACGAGGTACTGCGAAGAAGCAGTGGCTCAATACTGAGGTCCCGCTGCATCGCTCAGCTGCCCATCTATCATGTAGCGTCTGAGATCTCACTCTAGAGATGTAATCTCGGCTGCTTGTATGTCATTCATTCAGTCACTGTCTAAAGCATGTGACACCTGGGAGAGATGGAAAAATGATTGACCAGCTTTTACTCTAAAACTATAGAAAATAATCTTTAGATTTTGATTTAAACTTCAGATAGTTACATACACACCAGTGTTGAGAAGTCACACTTAATAGTAATTCACATGTAATATTTTTTTATTGCTCAGATTGTTTGCTGTCCGACCAGGAGTTGGATGGAGGGTTGATATGAGTATAAACACAGGTGCAGGGCCACATTAACGTTGCACAGGGGCTGGAGGTGGGTAGCTTCAAAAACAGAAAGAACACACCTTCTGATAACTGCACAGTTGTCATATTGCTGTGTATTCTGAGCGGTCTAGATAGCCACTGGCGTCAATCCAGGAATCAGCTAGGTTTATTTCAGAGATGGAGCGTGTGTGAAGCTTTATGAAGTTTTTCTCTGAGGATCAGAGTTCTGCTAGCTACGTAAGCTAGGTACGGTCAGTAAATAATTGTTTTCTATTTCATGTTAAATACAGAAAACATTTCGTATAGGTGTGGTGGCTGCACTGTAGGTGCTGACAGGCATCTTGGATGGAGCTAGGCTGACCTTCGATACCATTTTTGCTCTCCCGATACAGATTCTGATACCTGAACTTTGCTTATCGGCCGATACCGAGAATTGATCCGATACATGTGTGTTAAAAAGTAATTAATGATATCACAGCGGTGCACAGACAGGCATACTCGCCAATAACGCATGTCAGGCAGTATCGGAGGAATTTCCTAAACTGTTCTCGGTACCAGAACACCTCTACTAATAATGTAACAAATAATGAACCAGTTACTTCTGCTATTGAGTAAATGGTTAAGTATTGCAGCTTCCTTTTTTTTCCGCACATTTTTTCAAGTTACGACACACTTTGACGTATTTTTCAGACAGTTTTTTTCCCCCTTTGGATCCAGAGATGTGTAGTCCTGTTTTATTCATAGAGTAATTTGAATGGAATGACATGTCTCTTGTAACCCTGAACTTTACTTGGGTGTCCCCTGAGGGGAAAACCATCACGAGAGCCTGAACCATTTCACCTCATCCACCACCTCCTGGAAGAATGTGAAAATGCTGTTAAAACCTCTTTTTGATGCTGGGTTGAATCCAGGGAGGCCCTTCCTTCCTTAGACCTTCACCTTCCCAGTGCTCAGTGAACTGTGAATTTGTGGCACAGCATGTTTTATGACCTGTCTCCTACATTTTTAATAGAGGGTTTAAAGAGGGCTGCTTAGGTTTAGAACAATGCCCTCAGTCAGTGGAGCTCAAGAAACATAATTTATATATTTTGGTCAAACACATAAAACTTTAAAACAAAACTTAAAATAGTGCAATCATCAGTTTGTTGAGCCATCAGTTATTGTTTTAAAAGTAAAAGAAAACAGAAAAAGCTTGTGGTTTGATGCGTTTATGCTGCCATATGTAATTACAGATCA
Organism: Morone saxatilis; assembly: GCF_004916995.1. Classification (NCBI taxonomy): domain Eukaryota; kingdom Metazoa; phylum Chordata; class Actinopteri; family Moronidae; genus Morone; species Morone saxatilis. The sequence goes on along the minus strand of NW_023339796.1, from coordinate 8,719,515 downwards.
TATTTTTTTTAAAACAGTTGTTTATTTTGAAAAGGTATTTCATCTAAAATTACAAATAAGGAAATGCTGACAAATGAGCATGAAGATTGATGACGTGTACAGTACTGCAGGACTTAAGTTTGTATCTATTTTCTTTCTGTAAATTGTATTTCCTACACAGAGAGAGAATATCTTTTTCAACAGGGAACATGAGTTGAATTCTGTTCATGTGTTTATCTTGGTGCTGTGACTTAAAGTGTGTCAGTGTTATGTGAAGAGGATGCAGGAAAATAGGTATAAAAAAGGAAGTCTTTCACAACTGTAGCTGGTTCACTTGGTCTGGAAAATTGGGACTGACTGAGCACTACATGGATGAGACTACAATGCAGAGTTTTACTACACTTTATATGTTTATTTATCTTATCTGGTTTCAGAAAGAGTGCACTAAGAAATATTACGAGCATTATTACTTTCGACTTCAACTGGAACTCATAACTGATAGAAACGGGGAAAGAAAATGTTTTGTTTTACGTTTTGGAATTACTTTCACATTGAGCGATTTTGCACCTCACGATCCAAATGGATCCATCCAATGGCAACGTTCAGTGCCAGTGCAGGAAGCGTTGTGCGCCGGGCAGGAAATAAGAGTGTGGTGAGCGTGTAGAACATCTGACTTTCATGCACGAGACTGATCTCCTGTCAGAGCCCGTGTTTGCTTTTTATCTTTGAACCATAACCAAGATCTTTCCCTAAACTTAACCATACTATAGTTGTCATACATAGAAAGCAGGAATTTGGAAATTTTGGATGTAAAAACAAAATGAAAACTTGATTATAATCCTAGAAATCTCTGTGTTTTTGTTTGTGAAAAATAGGCACCTTGCAGCATTTCTCATTTCAACTCTTTCACTTTCTGATGTGTTAAAATGGTTACCAGCACCAATAGTGACCATCTGCTGAATGACTCCAAAACTTTTTCAAGCTGTATCGGTCTGGTTGCACTAGATTTCCACTGACAAGCTTTCCCACCATCCTTAACAAAGCAAACGATCAAAGCAAATGAGAAACACACTAGAGTTTGAGTCCAACATTCACAAGTATTAATGAAAACAAAAATCGTATGATGACAAAATCAAAAGTGAATCGTTGATTAAAAGTTCATGTTTATTAAATAACAAACTCAACTGTGTTTATTGTTATTTAGTGAGCATGGGATGGGTCTTTTCTGCTTTATGTTCGAGAAACTAGCATATTCACATTGTACTGTTCAGCATACACCAGATAACAGGACAAGGGTTCAGGGTTTGTGCACAAAATAAACCGTACCTGGGATCAAGTAGTGCCAACACACATTATTCACATTCTTTTTGACCCTGTAGAATGTGGTAAACTATGAAAATAAGTTCAAGCTCGAGTAAAATAGCCAAAAATGAATGTCTCACGCCAGTGTTTCCTCACCTATCGCTGTGTTTATTAGGTAAGGAAATAAAATCAGTCCGACGAGAAAGAAAACAGCCTATTTTCTTCACTGCTTTCAATCAAGCCAATAAACAAGGTCGTTCCCTTCAGAAACACATTGCTACTCACTCCCACACAGCGAGGAAGCCGACGACGCCACGGCCGCACAGGCAAAGGGCTCTTGACAACATAATGGCTGCCATAACTTCATTAAAATGGCCTTGCTTCCCTTCCTCACTGCCATTCACTTCTTTCCACAGGACCATTCCACTGTGTGTGTTAGTTTCCATCCACGTGTGGCAGCATAATTTAATTTTTCCGAGCCAATTAACTGGCCTGTCTTTTCCTCAATCCATCTGGAAATTTTGTTTATTGGGTGTTCTTTCTGTCTTTCTTTTTTCCTTCTTTCCCACCTTTATTTATCTCCTCAACAGAGTTCTCCATTCTCATCATTTAGAGACTGAATACAGAATAGGAGCATTAGCAAGGTCTGTGCTTTCAGCCAGTGAAATATGAGCTGGAACTCACCCGTTTCAAAAGGTGAAAGGACACGTCCTCAATTGTCTCAGTGTTTCCAGTCCGGGCCACTGTGTTGTTGCTCAGAGATACTGTATCAACAGCAGCCTCATCTAGTGATGTGTTCAGCAGAAGGCAGAATTAGAGCTTCACCAACACTGTGTGGATTCAGGAAACATGATACGAGGTTAAAAAGGACACCTTCAGGACTTGTTTAGAAGTGGTCACTTTGTGCTTGAATGGAGTTGATTGTTTAGCTGGTGTTTCATGACTGACTGATGCAGCACAGAACAAAAAAAAAAAAAAAAAATGTTTCATGTTCATGTTTCAGACTTTCCTCCCAAGATGAAAGACGGTGTCAGTCATTCCACCAAGTGCCCCAAAACTACATATGGTCAAGTGACAAATCCCTCTCGTGGCCGTAGGAAATAAGACAGGAACAAATGGATGGGTCACCAAACTTTAATAGGGGAGGAAGCTGTTTGCTCCGGTTTCCTGTCAGTCCATGTTGTTTATTGTAAGAATGACTGCAAACATTCCCAAACCAAACCTAGACTCGCGACAGCGCTCCCCTAACCTGGAGTTGTCATTTCAACCCCATCCACCATCTTTCCCTAAACCTAACCGAGTAGTGTTTGTGACTCAATCTAAGCAAACTTTAACCATAGAGTTGTCACATCATGACACAGTTGTAAATTAAAGTAAATTAAAGTGATTTCTAACAGATTTCTAAGACAGATTTATTTCCTCTTTCCAACAGGACCGTAAGATTAGAAAACACTTTTATATGTCCTAAAGGACCTGTTGGTATGAGCATATGTCATTTTCTCTGTATCTTTGTTCATGTGGACACGAATGATCAAACTCAGTGATGCCACAAATGGATACCAGGATAAAGAAAAATAATAAAATTACCATATTCTTTAATCCTCATATTATTTAAATGTGTGAAAAATCTTTTTTAATTTAAAACCAGATATGTCTCTTAGCTGCTATGTTTCCAATTCTGGGCCCTCGTAGCGTCCAGAATCGGCTGATGTCTGTGGATGAGTTTGCACGTATACATACATGTGTTCATGTGCATATTGTTTATGTGTTTCTGTTCTGTGTGTTTGTCCACTGGTGGATGTGTTTGCATCTGTTTCTGCATGCCGGTGTGTGTGTGTGTGTGTGTGTGTGTATCATAAATGTGTCGTTGGCACCGTAGGTCTGTCTGTACACTCTCACATTATACTGTGTGCTGTGTGTGTTTGTAGTCTTGACGGGGTAATAAAACGCCTCTTCTCATCTCGGTTCTCCTGGTTCAGAGTGACTATTAAGATGTATGTGCTCTAACAAGCAAGCTCTCCAAATGATAAATGACAAAACACACTGCCTCCACACTGCTGTCATCTGGCAAAACACTGTTGTGTTCTCTCTCTCACACACACACTGCTTACTCTCCCTCAGTATCTCACCCATGTCTTTTTCACCTCAGCTTAATTTTCTCTCTCACTCTCTCTCACCCTGTATTGGATTATTTTTTTCTCACACAGACAGATAGATAGAAAACAGGGAGACGAGATGTTGAGGAAACAAAAACGACTACTGTAGCGCTTCAGTGTATAACAAAACAAAATGTGAGGAAACAAATAAATAAAATAGATAACATTTCACAGAATGAAAAAGAATAGAAAATGCAGCTGCAGTGAATATAGGATAGGAATGACATTTCCATAGATAGTACCTGTTTGGCAGCAGGCTCTCCATTTTATTCATACAGTACATCATCCAAATAGTCTTTTATTGATTAATTTTATTTATGAATGAAAAAATACATTATTTTAAAACACGAAAGAATCAAAATATACGGATCTGTTGTGGTCTTCCCTGCAACTGTAACCCTGCGGACTCGCAGTGTGGATCGTGATGACTGTTTTGATTTGTGGCCAAGCAGCAGCAGCACATGCAGGTTTATGTCACCACGTAGACCAGGAAGGAAGAGAGAGAGACAGATAGGAGGTTTCTGTGTCCGCCAGACAAATTCAGCCCAGTGCTTTTTATAATATTTTTTTGGCCTTTTTATTGCCTTTAATCTTTAATCTTTTGATTGTGACAGCTGAAGAGTGACAGGAAAGGAGGGGAGAGAGAGAGAGGGGATGACACGCAGCAAAGGGCCACAGGTTGGACTTGAACCCATGACAGCTGGAGCAAGGACTGGCGCCATGGTAGAGCTGGCGCAGCCCGGTGCATGTTGTCATGTTTCTGTCCATTCTTGTTGCCTTTGTTGGGTTTTTCTGTGTGTTAAAGCATTGAGGTAGAAGTGGAAGAATACGAGAGGTGACACAGTTAGAGTCCTAGTTGAGGTACAGAGAAAAAGTAGGCCTCCTGCTACAAAACAACATGTCACAAAGAATTGGTGTAGGTGGTCTGTTGGTGCATAGGGAGTTTGGCAAATGTTCAAAAATAAGCAAAAAATAAATGAAAAAAAGAGTATTTTCATAATAAATCTCTGAGGGAGTGCAGATGGAAACAAGTAAGTGCCTACAAAGGCGCGACCATAAGGGTGCACACAAGAAAAATGAGCGCTCCTTATTTTCTACTTCTATTGTGACCTCTGAGGAATCCAATCCGATATCTTGTCACATTGTCGTTGTGTTTTCTAATTTTTATTGTGTTAATTTGTCTTTTTTTTTGTTTGTTTAGTCATTTGTCATCATTTCTGTTATGTTTGTGAAATTGTATATTTTGCACCTCAGGGCCACCTTGAAACAAAAAGCTGCTTTGCAGATTTGCATATGTTTTCCCCATAAAAATCACAATGGAGATTGTTTTAGATGGAAAAGACCGGTATTCCTTTGAGCCCATTGAGTATCAATTCAGTTGTTGTGAGGGAGATTCTGTGCAACTGAACTCTTTAGTGATGTTTTATTAGCTGCATTGTGAAACTGTCTTTCTTTTTCTCAGTATTTGTTTGTGTGGAGGTGTTGCTACGTGTCCAAATGTATCTGTGTTTGTGCGAGGTTTATGTGCCGTTAACAATGGATGGCATGAAAAGATCAAAGGGATTTGCTGACATCCATACGGGATAATCCTTCAGCCTGTTAATGCAGTACGTTTATCTGATTGGTCATGGAGAGAAAAGAATAGGACCAATACTTGATGAATTGATAATGACCTACAGTGTGAATTATGTCAGGTTTGGTGACACGCAGGTTAGTGTGAGTGTCTTGAAGAGGATAATTGGTTGGACCTGGTGAATCACCAGTACACAGGTCAGTAAGGTCAGTTATCATCAGTTTTCGACATCATTCCTGTTTTATGTGAGTTAAACTAGGGCTGTACCTGACTCAGAATTTTGTCAGTTGAATTGGATTTGGCTGTTCAATACAAATACTTGACTATTTGTTCCTTTTTTTTTCAGTTCAGCGCCATACTAAACTCCTCTATCAGCAGTTCCTGCGGTGGAAATGCAGCTATGAGTCTCATATTTTAGAGTACTTCACGTTTGAATGTCTTTCTTTGATGTGAAAACATCAGATTTCCTACTCATAGTTCAGCTCACCACGGAGCGTCTCTCCTGCTGGGCCGCTAACAGCACTGTCAACTGAAGTGTCAATCACAGTGGACGGCAGTAGAGGATGTTGTACCACCATCTGGTTCAAAAGAAGTTCAGCCAACTTCAGCGCTGAAGAGAAAGAGAGAGAGAGAGAGCGTTGGAGCATCTGCTGCCCGGCATTCTGCCTTCCGTACTTTTCTCTTCTTCCATCACTGTTAGTTTTGTGGTCATTTTGAGAAAATGTGTGACATGTGCAACTTGAAAACAATAAGGGACTGTGTGGCTTACTGCTGAAAAAATATTTATACCCGAAAAAATAGACCGAAACATTGTTTAATAAATACATATTTTTCTGAAGTAAGTCAGACAGTGTGTGGGAGTCCCTCATTGTTTTTGAGAAAAGTTTATAGCCTGCCATGCTGTCGCCTTGTGTACAGTGACGCAGCGATTGAGAGTGACAAAATGTGAGACGACTCGGGGTCTTCTCGATGGATGATTCAATTCATTGACTTTTCAGGGGAAGCCCCATTATTTATATAAAACATTTTTTTCAGTCTATGATGTCAATTTTTTGGCCATTTAACATGACTTACTAGTTGTGTCCTGATCCTATATTACATAATACGTCTATTTCTGGTGTGCTATGTGTTGACAATAGAGACAATAGTGTCTATCAACATTACCCTTTGGCATTAACCACATTTTCTCGGAATACTGACATGTTTGAGTACACTTAGTCTTATCGCTTTGTCAGTAAACCCTTTGTTGCGTTATCCCCTCTTTATCAGTACCATCTGGTATCAAACTGTTACAATATGTATGGTTTTGTACATATTAAAAAGAATGGGTACATAGTGGTGCACGTACATCGTGAAAATAACCACCGTTCACTTGGTTTTCTAGTTTCACTCCCACTGTCCAAATGTGCAAAAGAGCAGAGAGGAGGAAGAGGGAGGAGAGGCAAAAGCTGCACCAGAGTTTGTTTACAGTAATCTAATATGTTTTCACAAACATTGAGCATCTATCATACTGATGGCTACACACACACAAACACACAC
>NW_023339796.1:8710379-8712949 GCF_004916995.1 Morone saxatilis | reverse complement strand
ACACACACACACACACCATTTTTCAGTATTATAGCAGCTTTTGATTATAAAACTAAATTAGCTGACCTTTAGCTGTCTTGATTAGTCTACAAAGTTGGTGTTGATATCTAAAAGCTTTTTGAGTTTATATCGGAGCTGGTCGTTGTTGACTTCATTAATTAGGCCACTAATCAGGGATGAGAGTAATCACTGGTGCCAGGCAAGGCTCCTCTGGAAGTTATGTGTAAAGAAGATAGAGATATTTAGATAATTAGATATGTAGCTCTTAAAGTTTTAGCCAGGAATTTTCCTCCTCAGCACTTAAAAAAAAATTAGAATTACTGCAGGTCTGCAGTGTTATCAGTGTCATTTTATGCACTAAGAAATGTCTGAATTAACTTTTCCAACAACTTAAGTAAGTAAGTAATGTGGTTTTTTTTTTAGTTTGCTGGCTATAATCTGAAATATATTTGTCATTAAAGTTAAACCATGTTAATATCCGTCCTCCTACTCATGTTGTCATGAGTTGATGAGACTTCCCCAAATCCGTAACAACACTTTTCTCTTATTCTGAGTGGGTGGTTGGAGAGGATTAGTGTATTAAGTCCACTATTAACAGCTGGTGATTGAATTTATAAAAACAGAAAAAGATGATGTAACTTTTTGGTCACCCAGTAGTTGCAACACTCATCAAACCATGAAACTTCAGCAAGCCGTTTGTGTAGATAATGTCATATTCTCTTTTCTTTCCGGTCAAATCATAAAAAATAAGTGTTTTACGTAAGTGTAAATAAAAATATAAATTGCTTTGTTGGTGTTTTTTTGCAGCAAGTTGCAAAGTATCTTAACATTGTTATGGTTTATTATTATTATTATTATTATTATTATTATTATTATTATTATTATTATTATTATTATTATTATTTATTACTTGGTAACTGTCAGCACATTCACTATGTCACTGTGTGGAGTCTCTAACAGCGGAGCAGCTTGTTCAACAGCACATTGAATGTGTGATGGGTGACAGATGCTTTCCATTAGCACACGGTGACCAATGTGGCTTAGTCAGCGTGAGTCAGAGGACTCCTGCCGCTGGCGAGGGGGAGACATAAAAGAGAGAGGGGAGAAAACTTGAGCTTTTGTGCAGCAGCTGGATGAAAGAACAAAACAACACTAAAGAAAATTAGAAATTTTCTGTGTCTGTGTATTATTTCCCATGTGCCCTTGTAATGTCATTGCATATGTGGGCTGGAACACGCAAAAACTGAAATACACAAACACAAAGTTGATGGAAGGGTAAGTGAACATGCTCGTAAACTTTTTATTAACTCAGGAATTATTTTAAAAAGGATTGATTTAATAAAAACATAAACTAGTGTTTGTGAAAGTTTTTACAATGATTTTCATCTGTGTTAATTAGCCACCAGTTCACTGGTTTTGGCATTGACTGGTTTTATTGATGTCCAGTGGTCCATATGTCAATCATACGCTATTATATAATTTCAGCACAATTAATAAATAAATGGAGTGTAAAACAAAAGTATAATTTTTTTCAAATATAATTTGAAGTCACATTTTTCCTTTACTGCACACAACAAAAGTATGTGTGCATCACTCTGACTTCAGAATAACAGGTCCTCCTACTATTGCACATAGTTCAGACACCACTTTTTTATTTCTACCAGCCACTTTACATTCAGTCAACAGTTACAGTTATGGACCACCATATTCCAGTCTTAGGTTTAACCTCTGAATGTCTTCTTTCCAACATTCACAGTCGCCCAACGTTAAATTACAAAGAACATCATTATGACTCAGTTGCTCTGCTGTTATCTCCATTACAAAACAAAAAGCTATTGCCTTACAGAAGGCAGAGAACAGTCATGGCTTGCAAATAATATTTTTATCTGTGATTTCAAGAAAACAAAGAAGCAGAATTTTGGCTTTTGCGAGATAACGAGAAATCCCCATTTTCTCAAGATAATTTTGCAACTTTTGTTTTTTCTTTGAAATGCAGCAGGAAATTTGATTGATTAGATCTTGGTTTATTTGATGCACGTGATTTTGGCGCTTCAGTTTCAATTGCATAACTTTAAACTGAAAAGAGTTTTTAGGGCAGAATGTACGCATCCTTAGAGTTAATTTGGAGGCGATTAATTGCTGATCGCAAATCAGTGAGATTTACGATTAAATTAATGAGCTCCAAAGATCCTTGCAATGTTTTCATAGCACCTTTTTTATGGAGTATGGGAAATTAATATTTAAGCTGGCCAGCCATTGCAAACATATTTCTGCCATGCCATTGTCCCAATTAATTTTGAACCAAAAAAATGGGTTACATTTATAATACCGCACCGTACCATGCTTGCAGTGGCACGTAAAAGGGGGAAAATTAATCTTGGGATTAACGATGCTTGTTTTCTTCCCACCGAGGGATAAAAAACCCTAAATAATTTACCTTGTGAATCCGTGAGAATAAAGCCGGCCCCTCCCCTTAAAAAAAATAATTGCCAAACCCATGGGCCTTCCCCTTGGCTTGTTGCCCCCCTTCCCTATTAAATGCAGTGTGTTATATTGTCCATGTTGTTCTT
>NW_023339796.1:8683539-8710354 GCF_004916995.1 Morone saxatilis | reverse complement strand
ACAACTGTCAGATGGATTGCCATGAAATGCTGTACATTCATGGTCCCCAGAGGATGAAACCTAGCGCCATCACCAGGTCAAAATATTAATTGTCACATACTTTGGTTTAAGACCAAATACCTGCAACACTAATGGCATTTCCATCAGCCTCAGCTGTACTGCGCCAATTAGAAAATGTTAACATGCTAACATACTAAATTAGGATGTTGAACATAGCAAACATTATGCATGTGGCCATCAGCATGTTAGCACTGTGAGCAGGTTAGCATGCTGATGTTAGGATCTAACTCAAGTACATCCTCCCATCCAACCAAGCTGCTAGCATAGCTGTAGCTGTAGCTGTGTTGTTCAATTGTGTGGGGTACATTCTTTATAATGTCAGATGTTTGTGACATGGAAATATAGAGTACACACCTATCACGTCATAGAGCTGCCACAGGCGTTGTATGACTGACGACCACTCCTCCTGTAATATGCATAAAACTCTCATATTTGCCTCTGCTCCATTGCGTATGTAAAACATGATCTTAAAGAGTGGGCGCGCTGCCAGCAGGGGTGGATCAACGGTTAAAAGTGAAAACTCGTGCTCAGATCAATCATGTCACGTCATGTTGCTGAATCCCCTGTGCTGCCGCTCTGTAGAGAGACGATGAACACGTTGAGTGGGCTGACGTTTTGTCACATTCACCACCCTGAGAGGTTAGCGTTTAATGTGTCTAAGTAGGTGGATCTCCATGTTTTCAACGAGGGAATCGCTGTGCCTCGAAACAAGCATTCTTTCACAGTGCTTTGCATATATTCATTAGCTGTGCGCAGGGTGCAGCCGATTTGCAATGTAAAGCTCCCATAGTAACAACTGAGTACCGCCTAGAAGCGTTTCATGCAGGAAATGTGTGTCTGTGGTGCAGTGTACTGGTTACATAACCATGAACAAGCTTGAAGGATTTATCCATATCTCTATCTATAGGTCTATAACGTGATATAACCCTGTGAGGCAGTTAGGTCACCACATTAAAGAGTTGAGACCTTTTCATTAGAGGAATGAGGTCAGACAGAGCGAAGCAGCTTTATTTGACTTGGGGATGAGGGAGGGGCAGGTTTTGTTTTTGTGTCACACTTCACAAAATGTATTGTTTGATTCATGATTCACAACAGTGTCGCAACTTAATACATTTGCAGCACAGCAAAAAATAAGGAATGCTTGAGAATGTGCTTTTCAATTCAAGATAACATTTCTTTTCATTTGTCATTCAATGCTGTTTTATTTTTCGACTCCAAAATAAAACAGTGATGCCTGCTTGAGTGATTTTGAGGTCTTAGGTATGGAAGAAACAAAATCAGTGCTTCACAACATAACAAAAACAAAAACATTCACATATTTTACAGTATTGTAAAGCAGCTCGCTCACTTAAGTTTTAATATCCAATAAATGTTATAATTAGGTTAAGATCTGGTCACTGTGGAGGTCAAAGCAATATGATTCAAATCATTTTTATATTAAGATTAAGATTGTAGAAAAAACAATGGACATATGGCCCTTCTTAAGGCACGTTCACCTGTGATGGTTGCCAATTGGATTCATCATCAGCATTGCATAAAGCAATACGGTGTGTAAGAAATAACAACAAGGTGTCGACAAATAAGAAAATAAGTTGGCAAGAAGAAAAGTGAAATGGAAAAATATGTTATATCGTTTTCTGAAACTGACCTCAGAATAAAAATGGCCTTATTGGTTGTTTTCCCTCTTGCAGTCATGAGAGTAATTACTGCTGGTGGATGGATTAGATACAAAGGACACTGACACTGAAGTCAGAAGTTCACTTTTTTACATTGTGCCGACATTCAACATGGGTTTTCTTTTATTATTATGATATGATAGCAATGTTAGTTAAGGCCAATTATCTTTTTTTTTTTAACTTTAACTAAGTGGTTTTACTTCCCTAAACCTAACCAGACCTTAACAATAGAGGTGGCAGATCATAAATCATTCAAACTAACTGTTTCTTAATCAGAACAGCTTGAAGAGCATCATTACACTCATGATATCACCAAACAAGATATATACGACTACAACGACTATGTATTGTATCCATATACAGTATGTTTATTATACGTTTCCTTCAACTTGAACTGGAACACACTGGAAGACTTCTTTAATTTGACATGCTGTAATTTTCTATCTTCCCTATCCTCAGTCACGTCATGCTTATCTTGTACATAATGCACAACGCTGCGACATCCCACCCCATTATGAAAAAGTGTGAACCCTCAGCACATGAATAGTTAAGCCTTTGCCAAGCCCAGCAATACAACAAATTACCATTACAATTTAATTATGCATGCCAGAGCATAGTTAGAAGTGTTTACAGATGAATGGCTGCCGTGGACCATCATGCCTAACAGATTAGCATTGTGAGAGATTTGATGTGGATTAGTTAAGGATTATTACTAGTTGTGGTGCACCAGCGGACTACAAATAAGGGGTTTGGATATATTTGGAATTTGAATGAATGGGATGAGCACTTGCTTCTGTATCCCAGGGAAAAGTATCTACTAAAGAATTCACATTTGAATAGAAATGTCACCTCGTCCTACTTACTCTATTTTTGTCCTATGTGGTGTTGTTGCATTGTGTTACTACCACCTACTGCAAACACTATAGCTTTCTAAAACTCCCTTCAGATAAGGTTGAAATCTGATGATGATGACAAGGCTGTTGGTTGTAAAGAAATGTGTTGCAGATATTCGTAAATTATAAAGTATAATATGAATAATGATAACTTTGCTGTTATTTTTGGTGTCCAGTACTTGGCTTAATAACATTGCCTTGAGCCTCACATGTTCCTTGTGTTTGGTTTTTTGATTTGCAAATTTTGCATGCCAACAAGCTAAACTAAGATGGTGAACATGGTAAACAATATACCTGCTAAACATGAGCATTGGCAGTGTGAGTATGTTAGTATTTATACATTTAAACATGGTCATATACAAATACACAGAGCAGCTAGCAAGGCTGTATACTCTCAAACCCCTTTGATGGACCAAACCATCTTTATTGGTCTTTATACTTTTCCAATAATCACCAACTGGTGTCTAACCATCTAACAGAGATAGAGGTGAAAATATTCCCCACCTCCCTCGCTCCTCTACCCGCTTTGTGCCCCCCCTCTCCTGGTCTATCACTGTCCTGTCCTGGGCTGTCCCTGCTGTGTCTCCATCTTCCCTGGAGTTTGGAGCCTCTGCAAATCACCTTGTAACTGTATTCCTTGTCGTGAAAGTAGTCTTACACATTCAAATAAACCGTTAGTTCACAGCAGTTATAAAATACAAATGGCTCTACAGCTGTTTTTCCTCCCACTTATTCAGTGCTGCTGGATGTCACTGCAGGGATCTCATTCTTTGGAGGCAGGCCATTCAATTAGCAAAAGAACATTTCTTAGAAGGTTCTCAAGTTGAACCAACTCTAGCTCTAGCACTAAGTTTGTGTACCTACAACTGCACGTACGACTGCAACCGTGCAGTATTTGTGGCTATTGAAATATCACAGTCTGGCTGATCAATCATTACCTCTCCCCTTTTCCCAGATCTAACAAATATAGTAGTATAGTATCTACCACAATGAGGTATAAAAACATAGATTATATTTCTTCATACTTTTACTGTAGCAAAATTACATATCACATAAAAAATTAAAAGACTAGTTGTGGTGTTTTTGCGCTGTAGTGACCGTTTTTGCAGCATGTTTAATTGTCTGTAGTGTGTGTGCAGTATATGTAACTGGACATGATATACGACATCAGACAATCTATCATGTCATATGGGGTTTTATGTTTCGTGTTATGTGTAAGGAAGAGTAAAGACCTCTCAGGTTCATAATTCACCACAGAGGAAAGGGCGATGGAGGAGGGAGACAGAACGAATAAGAACAGGGAGCACAAAATGAGAGAGGGCTGGGGGGGGGAGAGAGAGAGAGAGAGAGATGAGATGATGATGAACAGATTAAAGATAAACAGAGGAGGTGGTGGGAAGGAAGGGGAGGGGGGGCGTGAGAAGAAGGTGGAAAATGAAGAGGAGGGTGGATTGAAGAAGAGTTTAGTATGCCAGAGGCAGCAGCAGCAGTGTGATGTCTGTGGAGAAGCCACATCCTCTATGGGAAGAATAGGTCCATTTAGAGGGTCAGGAGGACACACACACACACAGAATAAGCTAAGTGGATATTTGTTTTAATTGATAACTAGTGTGCTTTAATATTCATGAGCAGTCATTTTCTATCTGTAATGAGGAGCTGTATTACACATGAAACAAAGCAGAGCAGACACTAGAGTCCTTCTCATTCAAGAAAAGTTTTTATTGGATCTTCGTCACAATGATAACAAATGCAACAAGTGCAGATGACATTTTGTATTTATACAATTGATTTGGCTACTTTCTTTTTTTCAAACCAATTTTAGTATAAAAGTTCTGATTATTTTTTCCCAATTTTGTATGTTTTAGTATATTACCTTTCCTCTTATGATGCCATCTGGTGATTCATCTCAATGGAGCCGGCTAATGCATCAACTAACAGCTCCATTCATTCTATTAGGTGACTCACACAACGCCCAGGCGAGGGAAAGAGGATGAAAGATGATTTATTTAGCAGGGCTCTGCAAATATTTGGACAGGGAGGCCATTGTTTGATGTGTCATCTCCGTATGCTTTGAAGGTTTGAGATTTACTCAACAGGTCAACAGACGTCTGGCAAATTAGTTGGACAGCAGTCAAAGTTGTTATATGAGTCAAAGACGGAGCGGGAAGCAAGGAGAAAGTTGATTGCTGAGTTAAGCGAGTGGGGGTGGAGCAGCAAGTGGAGGAAGAAATTTGTGGTATTCTGGTTCCGGTTCGATTTATCCAGAATCAGTTCTGATTCTTCAGTGTGGACTGTTAATATTTTAACCGTGGCGTTTTACGATGCTGCCAGGTTTATTGTTCTCTCTCTGTGTTGGTCTGTTAGTGTCGACTGACAATTTTGTATCTGGTCTAACAAGCAGGCAATTTAAAGGGGGATACCATCTCCATCCTCTCATACGAGGTTCACTAATAGACAGTCCGGGATATGGCCGATAAATTACTGAGAATTATTTCATGTGAACAGAGCGTCTCTATTTTAACTGGCACAGCTTTTTTAGCCTCACGGCACGGGTTTAAGCGGAAAGTCACAGACCAATTGTATCCATTGTCAGTCATCTCACATGATGCTACTCCAATCGGTGCGTTCCAATGAGCATTACGACGGAAGATGGAGAAAAAGGGGGGCAGAGAAAAGTCATTTTACATGCCACGCTCTAAAAAGAGAAATGTTAGAAAACATTTCCTCAAGCAAAGGTCTGGAACATCATAATTAGGGCTGCACAACTGATTGCAATATTATCGTGCAATATTCAAATCGCAGAAGCTGCAATTCTTTGAAGTGTTTGACAAAACAGCATTATAATGAAGTACTGTAGGGCTACAGCGATGCACTGGATCAGATTAAAACATTTTGAGCGATGAAGACATATTTTGCTGCACCATATTTGTCTTCTGAGCTTAAATTTCATGCCTGTCCACCATATATAAAAACTATATCAAAGACCTGCTTTGTAGACAGGAGTGTAAACTCGTACGGTGCAAACTTTCACTTTTAGGAGCTGAAAACATATTTTTTTTAAGAGCTTATGGATTCAGTTCGGTTGAAATTCAGAACTCAAACCAAAAAATTGTATTCTACAGATACTGTATGTGTGAAGTTGGTGCAGGGGCATATAAGGAACAGGTCAGATGTAGGGTTGCACTGATCCAATCCTGCAAATCTGTATCAGCACACCGTTGCTGACCTTTGAAGTGGCTTGCAAATCTGTCATGGTGTCCACATTGAATACAGGTTCTCTGTCATAAAAATTCCAGTCAGTTACTTTGATTTACTGTAGTCACAGCGGGCTGCTGACACAGATCCCCGTCCTCATGTTAACTTGCATAAAAATGATTTCAGTGAGTTCCACACAGTGAGGTTTAGGTATTTTAAATTATCTGAAAAAAAAAAAAAGAAGAACTGGCATTGGATCAGTATTCGATATCCGACCCTGAGTCGAGGTATCAGGAGAGGAAAAGTTGGATCTGTGCATTCGTAGTAGGAAGCAGTTTTAGCATTTTCACTACACTGGCGGTTTTATCAGGGTGTGTATGGCAGGAATTTATGTGCTGTTTCCAGTATAAAACCAAATGACACAGTGGCAGTAAGGAGGCGATACTACAGATTGATAATAAATGGTTAAGTAGTTATGATAAAGCTGACAAACAGTGAGCTGCGTAAAGTTAATGAAACATTTTATTCCTCATTTGAAGTGACGCAGTGCTGTTAAAGTACACACATTCAGTTAAAGGATGGTATTTTTTTTCACCCGTGTAGCCCTTTTTATTCATAACCCTTCATTCAAAGACACCCAGACCTACAGACGGACTGAAATTCCACTGAGATATAAATTATTAAAATGTTGTAAAAATTTCTTGATTTGCAATTACTTTTACACAACCCTATACTGTGCATAAACACCACTTTCCTCTTGATACCTCTGCTTATCTGACAAGTTCTTCTTCCAACCTTTTTATGTTTCAGTCTATCTTTATGAGGATTTAGCTGCGACTCCCCAGGGTGCTAAATTACTGTTCGTCTGCATGGTGTGCACGATTAGCTGAAGGGATGTAAGTACATCAGGGTGTGATTCATCAAACCTGCTTCCAGTCTCCGTGCTGCCGTATAGGCCTAAAGGAAGACACGTAACGGTTCATGTGGCGTGGATGGAATTACCCTCTATTTTAGAAACAGCAGACTCGTATCTTATATCATAGGCATTTTATCATTTCACAGCCATAATGGCGTCAGGCCAAAACATCAAACATGAGGATACCTGCTCTTCATTTTTATGAATTTTAATTCTAGATTAATCATTTTAAAGTCATTTATAAAGAAAAAAATCTAAGCTTTTTCAATTGTAAGTACTTGCTTCTTTCTTCTACTTGTAATAGAAGTGAATCATCTTTGGTTTACCTCTCCAGAAAAAGCAATTGGAAGATGAAACTTGAAACTGATGAGCATTTGTCAACTGACATTTTACAGACTTAATAATTAAATTAATAGACGAGAAAAACATGTTAGATAATAATGACCATACTCATTAGTTGTAAATGATAAAGAATTTGGTCAATCAAGTCTTTAATCTTAACAAACAACATACAAAGTTTAGTGCTTCCCACAGTGTTTTATAACGGAGTCCCTCCACTAATGTCAGGAGTAATAGATTTATAAAAATATAACATTACCCTTATTTAATATTTAATGAGTGAGGCAATGATTAAACCATTATCTAGTGATTAACTGTTTCAGGATCTGCCTAATTCAGCTCAGCATGTAATCGATTGACCAGTTACATAGAAAAATCAATAGGTATTAAAACTCTTACTTAAAACAACTTTTAATTCCATATAGTGCAGCATATAGTCTTAAGGCAAACTGGATATTATTTTTTCTTTGTTCCTAGAATTTCTAAAGAAAGTGGATGTGCTTTTATATTTAAAGCTCCATCTGATTGGAACAACCTGCCCAGTTCAGTTCGATCTATTAACTCCTTTAATCTCTTTTTACTTACCTTCAAACAACCTGCTCTGGCTTCTAATTATTCTCGCAGTTTTACTATATGTGTTTTAGCATTTCTCTGGGAATCGGCCAGTGTGTAGGTGGCTAGGCCTGGGAGTGATTTTGTCTGTGTGTGTCAGAGTGTATTTGTGTCATTTTCTATTATTTACTGTATTTTCTTGTTTATTTGTGTTGAGAATAACCTTGGAAAGGACATGGTTCATCTCAAGGGGTTTAATCCTTCCAATATATGTGTACACAAAACACAACACAAGAGTCAGAAGGAGAGACAACCAGATCCGACCCAAAATCTGTACAAAATTTGGAAAAGATCGCCTGTCATTGAGTCTCGCTACCCGAATAAGAATGGGAACATGTTTGCTTGCAGTAAAGTAACAGTACTGAGAGCACAAGGCAAATAATGCTAGTGTTAACAGCTAATGCTACTTCTAACTGGCCTCAATCCATGCAGCTGTTGTGCATCTCAGACATTACGAAGGTTTGATTCGACTCAAACTGAAATAAGTGCCTTCACCTGTGGCTCTTCATATAACCAGTTCATTGTGGCTGTTACATCTTTTTAGCGTTGATGTGTAGTGTAGTGATCTGATCTTAATTCTATATAAAGCATTTAATAGTCAAGAGCAATCACCGTCAGTGACAACTGCACGAAGGGCCTTTTTTCTGTACAGCTTCCACAGAGCAGCTCTTTATATAAGAGCACAGTCACTGCTACCTCTAGAGAGAGTCTCATTGACCACACTGTCAGTCATGCAATCACACGCACACACAGATACTTACAGATTTCTGTCAGTTCAACTACATTTATAGAAGAGGCATTTTGGAGCTGTTCAATTTCCAGACAAAAGCAAAAGCCCTGAGCACAGACCCACCTGAGACTTACCTTCTCACCTTGCCTGTCCCACTGTGTGTGTGTGTGTGTGGTGCTGTGTGTGTGCTGTGTGTTGTGTGTGTGTGTGTGTGTGTGTGTGTGTTGTGTGTGCCGGTCTCTGTGTTGTGTCTGGTGTGTTACTGTGCGAGGAAAGCTTCAGACAGACACTCTCAGTTCCAATTACAACTCCCTCAATCTTGCTTCAATTACCTGTGAAGAGTTCATGTAGGCCGTTAGTGCAGACACAGCCGTCTTTCTCTCCCCAGATGCACACACTTGCGCGCCACACACACACACTTGTACGCGACACACACACTGCACACACACTGACTCACTCACAGACAGCGGGAAATCAATGCACTGAACAATCCAGGTAGTTCCCTTAACTTACTGTAGGCTGCCCGGTTCAGGTGGATGTTATTTAAAAGTTTGGTCTCTTGATCATAAAACTTCACGTTTTTTTTTGTTTCCTTCCTCCTTTATTTATTTTATTTACCTCCCATCTGCTTTTTGGAACTTTTCTCTGGTTCTTCTCCACATCACGGTCGATGGTTGTATGTGGCATCGATTCATTGTGTTTGAAACACAATGTATAAAGCCTAGGAGTTGACTTTATAAGTCATCCTATCTTCCTAATAACCAAGCGGTCGACTGCAGTAGACCAAAACCTCCCACGTCACCATGATACCCCCCCCCCCCCCGAGTCACAACAGAATATAACACAAACAGTAAAACTTTCTGATTTGGTTTCTTGTAGCGGCTTAGCGTCCCGGAGGGAGCCGCCGCTACTGCCAACTGGTGTTTATCATCGCTGCTGGAGGTTGGCAGCTCGGCCTTTATTCAACCTCGTTATTTATGCTGCTTTAGTTTCAAACATCTTTCTTCTTAAAGTCTATTCTGTTAGCTGTAGATTCAGGCCTTGGACTTGGTACAAAGTGGTGAAATGCAACAACTACATTCTTTCTATTATTATTATTATAATTTGTATTATTATATACTATATAAATATATAAACATATACACTATATACACTGATCAGCCATAACATTGTGAGCACTGACAGGTGAAGTGAATAACCCTGATTATCTCGTTATCATAGCTCCTGTCAGTGGGTTGGATAGTTGTGTGAGCTGCTCAGCAGAGATAAACCGAATTTGGGTCCTCAAAGTTGGGTGTGTTTGAAGCAGGAAAAATGGACAGCTTTGAGCGACTTTGGCAAGGGCTAAATTGTGATGGTGACTGGGTCAGAGCATCTCCAAAACTGCAGCTCTTGGTCAGTACCTCTCCGATCCACCGCTTTTACTTCCTTGGACCACTTTTGTTAGGTACTGACCACTGCAGACCGAGAACACCTCAAGAGCTGCAGTTTTCGAGATAATCAAGGTTATTCACTTCACCTGTCAGTGCTCATAATGTTATGGCTGATTGGTGTATATATATATACACGGGAGTAGTGCAGCGTGGCATGTCTGACAACGCTGACACGATTTACAGTGTGCCAGCAAATCTAAAGTTTGGAAGACTTTTGGATTCTATAAGAAGAAAGGAAAGTTGGACAGAAGCAGCAGGAACAAGCAAGATTGACACAGATATAAAACACTTTCTAGCCACAACTTAGCTACAACTCAGCCAGGTCTAAGGTAATGACGACACAATGACATGTAATTCTGAAATGATACATTTGTCTTCTATATTTTCCCCATGCCATAAAGAAAAAAAAATTACTTGGCATTCCCTGATATTTTATAAAGTATATGTATTTGAAGGTAAGCAATGTCGCTTTTATAGAATTGTCTTATTTTAATTTCGAATGGAAAATAAATGTCCCCATTAAACAAATGTTAAGAAACTCATCAAACTGCATCGAACTGAATTGTTCTATATTTAAATGCATCGTCCCTGAATTGTATCACAGCCCATGTATCTAGATACGTATGAGCTCGTCTTAGAAGGGAGAGATGCACACCCCTAATATAGAGAGTAAAACACTGTGAGTTTCAATGCATTTCTGTCAGTTGCATTTGACAACATCTCTGCGTGTTGCTCCTGTAGAGCCGTCACTTAAGGAAAAACTACAAAATTGTCATAAACAAATCAATACAGCAGCATTGCAATAGCTCACATCCCATCCCGTCTTATCACATCTCCTAACGGGGGGAAATTAAAACTGCCTTTGCCCTTCACGCTCCAGTTTGGAAAGACGATCTGCATTGGGTGTGTATTTCATCATAATGACATCATCTGACCAAGCTTTGTATGGATGTGTCAGAGTGAATTTACAGCTCACATAACCAACCAGTGATCTCAGAGCTAAAATCCAGAGTGAGGACAGTTGTGGCACACTCTGGTCCTGAAGTCTTTGATCAGCGGTCGTCATGTGGACACGTTTTGCCGTGACCTTAAATCTCTTTACATTGAAGATACCATTACTGTGCATGCAAATGGACCTCAGTTGTACCTAAAAAGTCATTACTAATGTAGTGCAGTTGTGTCACTAACCCACAATCCCCTGTCAGCTGTCAGAAAATAGCTAGCTAGAGAGAGATTGCGTCCCAACTGTCTCCTAAACCTCTTATGCCTTCTGTCCCCCTGCTGGCAAAATTCAGTTTCCCTCCCGCTGTGCCTCATGCCTTGTTTTTTCTTTTTTCTTTTTTTTTTGTAAAGCCTTCATGTTCCCCGTGGATGATCAGCCACTGTTGCTTGACAGTTGCCTCTGACATGTGCAACATTGTTTAATCTGAAATTAGCCCATAACATGCTTGACAGCCGGGGGTTGTTGTTATCGTTTTAAAATGTTCAGCATCAGGAGCAGAACAGGCTGGTGTACGAGGCAGCAGGTCCAGTCAGCCTGGCATTTGAGTTGATTAGAACTGATGAAGCTTAAAGCGTGCAATACAGAAATAGCTTCCCAAAGCCTCGGATGACAGCAGAAATTTAAGTTTGAGATCTGACCTTTTGTTAAGTACGAAAAACATGAGAAATGGACAAGTATTTGTTGACTGATGAAGCGGCAAAGTGATGCATTGAGGGATTTCATCATGAAAGCCGAGGATCCGTGTGAGAGTTCCCTTCCGTTTTTGAGTTCAATGAAAGAAAATAATTTGCTTGCTAAAAACTCACTACGAATGAGACACAAACTCCAGCAGTGCTGTCGTCTCAATGAAAGGAGGGAACAAACTCCCATTAGGGCTGCAGCAACCATTATTTTCATTATTGATTTAACTATTTATTATTTTCTTAATTAATAATTTTGCCTCTTAAATGTCAGAAAATGGTGCTTATCTGTTCAAACCAACATCCTACAACTCAAATATATTCAGTTTACTATTATAAAAGACAAAGAAAAGCAGCAAATCCTCATTTGAGAAGCTCGAAACCAGCAAATGATTAATTTATAAATAAATAACAGACAATAGAGAATTAATTGTCCATCAATTAATTGCTTTGCTTTACTTTATTCATTTATTCGTCAAGGACACATTGTAAAGACACATTAATTAACATCAATATGTAAATGTTATTGAACCAAAAAGGCTCATTTTCATCTACAGTCCCTGGACAGGTTGATACATTAAAATAAACAATCAAAGGCGCCCTGGTAGCTCACCTGGTGGAGCTGACGCCCCACGTACCAAGGCTCCTTGCTGCAGCGGCCACAGGTTCGAGTCCGACCTGTGGCCCTTTACTATGAGTCATTCCCTCTCTCCTTCCTGTTAGTCTTCAGCTGTCCTATCACAGTAGGGCAAAGAAATAAAAAATAAACACTATTCCAGCTCAGACTATNNTCTCTCTCCCCTTTCCTGTCAATCTTCAGCTGTCCTGTCCAGTAAAGGCAAACAATAATGAAAAAACAAACAAGACATACAGAAAGCAGTCAAAAACAACATGAAAGCACACATAAATTAAATTGGTTAATTAAGTGTTCTAGACTGT
The DNA here is from genome assembly GCF_004916995.1 of Morone saxatilis. NCBI lineage: Eukaryota > Metazoa > Chordata > Actinopteri > Moronidae > Morone > Morone saxatilis. The sequence goes on along the minus strand of NW_023339796.1, from coordinate 8,697,878 downwards.
AATTCCCATAAATATGTGCTACATTATTTAATTTTAAGCCAGTCTCATTAAATGTTCCCCATTTAAGTCATAACATAAATAAATATTAATGTATACTGTTTATTGCACATTAAGGGCCTCATTCAGTTCATACAGACTGTGTATCTGGATCTTATGGAAGCTATATTTGTTGCCAGCTACTGCCGTTCAAACACTCTTTTATGTTTGCATAATAAAAGACAACACCTGGGTTTCTTTGTCCTTTTCTAAGATACAAAACTTGCTTAATGTTTGTCTGCCGAGGCTCTAATTCAGTTTTTATTCGGATGATTTCACACAGATATTGTATCAGAAACCTTTGCTTTACGCTAAACCTGCCAGTTGAAATCAGAAGTCTCAGGTTATCTCGTATGGATGGCTCCTCGCATTATCCTTCCAGAGACAGCACAGCTCATCGATTAAGAGTTTATTTATGTAGAAACGCTAGATGCACTGGGCATCTGTTAAACTAAGCACATTTAAAGGATTTGTTGGCACCCTCCAGGCACCCTGTTAAGGCCGTCTCTTTCAATGATCCTTTTTAAAATTCAGCTGACTTGTGGGTAAGATGAGTGTGCGTTAGTGTGGTCAGGGAAATAAAGTGGTGAGGAAACTGCTTTCAAAGCGATTCCATGAGCATATTTTACTTTTTTATTCCATTTTAAATTAAAAAACAAAAACAACTTCTGTTTTCACAACCTCTTAATGGATACCAAAACATCTAAAATATGTTGTATTATCTGAGAAAGAAGTCTCACAAAAGCAAACCGTAATCTTGTTGGAAATTGGAATTCACAAAGCAAATGAATAATTGACAGAAAATGTGAAAACTGTCATTTTCATACATTTTCTTGTTTATTTTTTTTTTCCCCCGCTCCTTCTGTTTGTTTTATTCAGACACTCAGCACAAACCTCCAGGAGTGTTTGTTTGCATGTTTGTTTGAGCCAAATGCAAAACAATATTTTGGGTAAACAGTCCTCTTCCCATTACTTTCATCCATATCAAAGTGGAGAGGAAATTTAAAAAGACACATATATGCACGCACACACACACACACACACACACACACAAAGATAATGTGCTGCACCTCGTAGCCACGTATTGCCAGAACTTGTTAATCTCATCTACAGTTCACCAGTCAGGAGGTAAATATGTTTACAGGGACTAATAGCAAAAGTTTGTTTTGTCCTGCACTGTTTACTCAGTTTACTAGTAGTACTTATTCTTCTATGTACAATTTAAGAAGTCTGTATTTCATTTTTCTAGGGAGCTAAAGCCACGTCCTGCGCAGAGTGACTACGTATGATCATACTGTGTATGTGCTCCTGTAATGCATTACAAAAGAGGCTGAGGAAACGATTATGTAGGAGAAACTCCATAGAATGCATTTTTGTAAAGATCTGGCTTCTTTCTAAGTTACTGATTGCATTTAGTAGCTGAAATCATTATCCGTTTTCTCATACTGTGTTTCCAGTGGCAAAGGTCTTTGAGTTGGTAGTTGTCTTGTTTCTTTTTTTTTTCTATTTGATTGAAGAGTTTGGAAGTCAAACCTGGTCCAATATGCAACTTATCATATTATATTTATTATAAGTGTGATGTAGAGACTTGAAGCCGCCAGTGTACAAACACTGAGGATGGATTTCACAGTGAAGTAGGAAACATCTTACATCCAGCAGAAATGAACTACATTTGCATATTCATAGATTTTTTTAAATGAGGTAGAAGTAGTAGATCCTTTTGAAAGTTTTTAATGTGGAAGTTATACTTTTTTTTTTTGCAGAAAACAACAGACACACATTATTGTTCCAAGCAGGCTATTTGTATATATGTCTTATTAAATGTCTGGAGGGGATATTTAAATGCATACCATGTGTACCTTTATTTACTCAGGACCTAAAATTAGCCATTGTAGCTGTTGCTCTGCCCCCAGCATATTGATTATAGTGCTTTGTCAGTAATGCTGTTGCAGATCTCACATACACTCTTTTATTACAAAAGTCTCACAAAGTGCGGTCCTGTAGGAGTGTTATACAAGATTTTTTTTTTCTCTACTAAGGAATGTTCACAGTAAACCTTACGATGCTTTTGCGTTATGTAAAAATAGTTTTTTATAAGAATTCACTTTTCTATTAAAAACCAGATTAAGATTTAATTAGATTAAGGTGCAAATTCGACTTGTTTAAAGTTAAAAAAAGACCAGATGGTTCGGGTTAAAATAACTTATTTGGTTACAGTGAGAGAACAATTGGTTGCTGTTGTTTTTCTTGGGAGAACAGTCTGAACAGATTTACTTAATGCTCACAATAAAAACATGGTTTCTATCCATTAATGTGTCTCATCCTTAAGAGAAAGTCAAAATGAAACGGTCGGCACTGCAGGGATGAACTCACCGACTGTTTGACATTTTCTCAATTTATATTTCATACTGCTTGGCAACAATTTAAAAGGCACCATATTTTCCCACTGTTGTCATGGTGTTCAGTGGTTTTTCCCATATGGCCAGGTCTGCATTGTTGTGCAGTGTGGGCAGGCAGCAGAAGCTTAAGTGGTGATTTGTCACCTCGTCCTACGTCTCTCATTGTGCTTTATATCAATGTCTATTGACAGAACGGTTTGGCAGATTTTTAGCTTCACACATAATGCAAGTTGGTATCAGACCTGACAAATATGTTGTAATTCTTGTTTTTTTTTGTTCTTTGCTATAGTTTTTATCCACAGAGGTGTGATGTGTTTAATCATTTGTGCGCACATCCTTTGGCATTATACCTAAATGCATCTTTATATGAAGATTTTTGGATTCTCATCTCTGAATAAAAATGCTGTGAAACGAAAAAACGCTGTAAACTAAAGTGTAGAGAACAGGCTGCCACTGCTAAATGCACTGAAGACTGAAGAGCACTGCGTCCAAAGGAAATGGCTCCAGATTTGGTGTATTTCAAAAGCTGTTTTTCAGGCTTTTGAGAGAAGATCCAGTGTGGTACATTACCATGGTACCTGTATTTAGGTCAATGCTTTGAACTGTGGAATACCTTTATCTTTCTCTCTCTCTCTCTCTTGCTTTCACACACTGGCACATACACTTGCTGCACAAATGCAAAGCATGCATACACTTTCACATGTATTGGGTCCATGCCACGGGGGAAAAAAACTCCCTGGACAACTCCCTGAACAATCAGTAGCTGCAGCAATCAGTAACAGCCGACTAGAAGAGGAAGGCATGAAAAAGTGTCTTGATAACAGCTCAAAACTGGCAGCAGCATCACTTCCTCTTTAGTATTTTACTGTTAGCTCCTTTCAAGCCTACATGTTCTGTAGTTCTTCTTAAAGGGTGAGTCTGGTGATATTCTACATTTCTCTTAGTGGCTAACTATCATTTATTGCCTGTGTAGCCAACTAAACTGATATAGCTTATTTGTCTGCGCACTGTTGTCTAAAACACAATAATGAACCACATTGTTGCACTGAACAACTTGTTCCACCATTACAGTGAACATTGACCATGAATACTAGCCATCTCTATGACTTAGAGGCAACATTACTTACTGAAAAGTGCTATTTACCATTTTACAACAAATGTGCAATGTACTCCTGTTTGAGTGACTTTGTTAAAAACTAGAATGTTCAGCGGTTGTAGGAAAATACTGAGTAACTTTTTACTAGCCTGCATATGTTTTTTTAGCAGTTTTCAGAGATTCACAGCATATATTGGCAATAATCTGGCGATAGAATATGATACAGGGGTTATGATTCAATATATTGCAACATATTGTGTTGAAAACTGTCATAGTATTAAGAACACAATGTAAAGTTTAAGTTTTAATGCCTCCAGAATATTGGGATTTGTATTTGTATTTGTCGCAGTCTCTGTAACATCCAACAGCCGTCAGTTCGTGGTTAACACTGCTATGTAGCAGTTGGGGTTTAAACACAAAAATCAATGCTGTGTTTTGGGGAATTCGTACAATATCACAAACAAAATTACAGCAAAACAATATTTTTTGATATTTTCTGGCATGATAGGGAAGTCATGGAACAGAGAAAAACACGAAAACTTACACAAAATATAGAGTAATACTCGGCTTATCCTTTAGTATGATTGGCCTTTCTGTATTTTCTGAAGAACTGAAAAGGTCTTTACGTGTGGTCCACTGAAGCTACGGTTCACACATGACAAGATGTCACCAGGCAACAATTAACAATTAAGTTATAATAGAATTCAATTTTTATAATATCTAGGCGCAGACTTTTGGGTTTGGGACTTGTTCACACCAGGGCCAATATTGTCTCGTTTGGAAATGATCCTATTTTCCTCTGCCCCAATTAGGCACAGATACTGGATCAGCCTTGCAGCATTTGGACTGGGACTCAACCATCTGCGTGTTCAGTACTGTTGTTCCTGTGCCATGACTCGTCTGTCAGAGGCTGCATGTTCTCTGCTCTGTTGTATTGTGTTCTGGTGTTTAGATGCGTTGTCCTATAATCTAATTCATACAGAGCTTTAATTCCTCAATTACAAGTGGTTTTGAATTTGTTTTTCCACCATTTTCACATGTAGTATTAAATTATTAAAACAGCATTTCCAGCAACAGTGCTTTATTTGTGTGGACTTAAGTACTGCCACAACTACTTAAACCTTCCACAAGTACTCTTAATTTAATACTGATACCTCTATATGACCCACTTAAACAAACAAGAGCATCAGCGATAAGCTTGATTATTTCTATATAGTTATTCTCAGCACCGCAATGCCTGCCAGGTTGAGTTCAGTCGGATTGCCTTCTGAAAATCTGATGAAACGAGATGGTGGTAACAGCAACAATGTTTCTACAATAGCCCGGAACAGACAAACCAAACACTGGCTGAAGATACAGCCTTTTGCATGTTTTTCACAGGTGTCTTGGCTGCTGTAGTTTTTTCTACACACATCTCAACCCGTTCACATTCCCAGGTCGTCAAATACAGACACAAGTGGTGTTCAGTTAGTTGCAATGTCCAGCTTCAACGCTAGATGCCACTAAATCCTACACACTGGTCCTTTAAGGCTTTGGACTGTAAGTCGGAGGAAACGAGAATACTCATTACGTCTCCTTGGTCTTCTTTTTATTGAGTTGACCACGTGTAGCACCGTAGAGCAACGTTTTTAAGAGTCGAAGCCAATGCCAATGCATGCATGTGTTCACTTAAGCCACAAGACATATTCCTGCTGCCGATTTCACATCTTTCTGCTGATTGTCAGTCAAACGCACCAACAAAGCGAAGAAGAAGACTGCTTGCTTCATAGCTGCAATCAATATAGAAAAAAAACGTCTTTGTAAATGTTTTATGAGGAGATAAATGACCTCAAGGCTACACTGAATATGAACACAACTTTCATTTGTTTACAAGAAAACATGAATCATTGAAATAAGACTCTGAGAATGTTTCCAGCCAAAAAGAGTGTTTGAGATTTTGGTTTACATTTCAAGAAGGGACGTTCTTTGCTTTTATTTGCCCTGTTTAAAGCAGGCCGGCCAAGATTTGATATATATTTTGATTGAAAAAAGAAACGTGTTTTAAACTTTTCCAACTTTATGAAGCTACTTCACTAATTATTCATTAGGGTTGACTTCTAGCTCCCAGGCATGAGCAGCCTTGAAATGCCTCACTAGCGAGGAAGGAATGATTGAGGCGTACAAGGAAGGAAGGGGAAGGACAGGAAATAAACAAGGAGGAATGGAAAAATGGAAGAGGAAAACTAGGGAGGGCTGGATATAAGGACAGAAAAAATACTTTAGTATGACTTTAGGATTTCTGTCTCACCTGTGTGTCTTCAGTATACATAATTTACACTCTCTGTGCTCTTTTGTGTCCTGCGTGACAGTTATATTATGCCGTCAGTATTTTATTTGTTGTCGTAATGCTGTTTTATGCTGCTTTGATGCCATTTCTCTTTTAATAATCTCAATGAGACTTTTTAACAGTTACATCAAGAAAAAATAAATACTTTGAGCAGGCATTACTGATCAAACAGTAAGCCTATAAACAGTAAGAGAATACATGCATGTTTTTCTTTTGCCATTAATTTCAAAGCATTTTTAAACATTTTTTTTACATTTTAAAAGACAAATGTATAATTTTATCTATTTGACTGGTGGATACACACTTTCTTTACTGGCAAACAAAACAGTTAAATGACAAAAAGTGGAAAAACTGAACACTGCTGTATTGTTGCCTCTGATCAGAGTTTCCCAGCTGAGATGAGATGAAGGTTTGTGTCTTGGTGGTAAAATTCCAGGGAATAAAACAACAACAACAGATAAATGTAGCAGTTAATGGTGGTCGCAATACTGTATAGTTTTATTGCCAAATAGGTTTTCATATGTAAAGAATTAGCCTTGATATATTTGTGCAACAATACAAAGAGAAAAATATAAACAAAGCTAAAAATAAAGACAATAAAAAAACATATGTACAGTATATGTACAGTATGCCAGTTATTTAAATGAAAAACCGCACAGTTTGTCCAGGGAATGTGCAAGTTCACAGTATGAATTATGAAGGATATTTGCAATGTGCAAGATACAGTCCAAGCAAGGTGCATTAATGTAACACTATAGATTCAGGGTGTACGTCTCAGTGTCAGTGGGGTCCCGTGCCTTATTGATGAGGCCAGCTGCAGATGGGAATAGTTTACACTTTGTTTCACCAAGAACTCAGTTTGACATCAGGAAGTAGAATAAGACAAACCTCAGCTGGTCTCCACGGCAGCTGTTTTCAGTGCATCTCTTTTTCTGACTCTCTGAGGGACATTCGGGGTGAGGTGTGTTATTGTCACAAACCAAACAAAGTCAGAAAGAACGCTTGATTAAATATTGAATATTCTTTAGTTAGAAAACACGAGAATAGCACATTGTGACCCTTGATTGTTGTTTTTGTAATCATCTTCATCATGTCGGTCAAGCCCAATTCAGGTACATCTCTCGAAACTTTTTGTTGTTTTTTATGCTTCGTATGCTTATATGTAGCCTGTAAATTTATGGTCCAGAAAAAACAAAACTGTGGAGCTGAATCATGAACGACAGAGTGGTATTAGGAGACAGGGCGGGCCGCGGCTAGCTGGTTAGCACGTTAACTTCCTTTGCAACACAACACGTCTTTGACATAACATCAAAACAGTGTTAAATCAGATTCTGTTGATAATTTGAATTAAGTTTTGAATGTTTTAAAGTCAAATTCTGACATATAGCTCCTTTTATAGTTTAAATAAGCCAACCTACTGAATCTGTCAAAGGTATTACCCTTCATTTATGTTCATTTCACTGTGAGGTTTAAAAAAAAAAAAATTTAGCCGCGCAGTGTGGGTTTTCATCTCTGCTACCCTGCTGTTTAAGGATGAGTATCTGTCATGTTAAGTAGTGATCATGGCTGTACTCACAATCATTATCTTCAAGGGATCTGTCTAGTTGGGAAAAACACTGCAGACCGTGTACTCTGCTGAGAGGTTGCATGGTTTACTCGGGCGTGGAAGATAAGGAACTAGTGACTGTTTATCAACAATCGCAGGATATTTACCCAATTCAGTTTGGAAACCACGAGACACAGGCTGAGCTTTTATTCATGAACAGTGTTCGTTTAAAATATCACAAGCCCAGATTTTAATTTATGACAGCTCACAACCCGAGTGCAACAGACAAAGATTCCCTTCTCAGTGAAATGGTTTTGATATTGTAATAAAACTTGACCTCCAGAGAACAGCTTCGCCATCGCTGATCTGCAGAAAGGGACAAACATTTTAAGCACGAGGGCAGTTAAATACTTGAGCGTTGTTTTTCTTTCTTTTTTTTTGTCTGTTTTTGACTGAAGCAGCATAACAAATATGAACACCAGAGACTGTGCCATGGATGTGATCCTTGCAGTTGGGCCATGAAATCCCACAGCCAGATTTTCACTGTGATAAAACTGTCACTTCTGCCAGCATCTTTGGCAGAAAAGTAGCCAGTTGGATGCAGAAATGAAATGTAATTTAGCTAAAAAAAAAAGTTGTTAAACTGTAGAGTCAAGAAGCCATGATGGCTTGTGGAGGCCAGAGAATTTATTTGTAGGACTACTGTGATTGCACTCACACATCTTATCTACAATACATGATAGTAATACATACAGTGTATTATACACAATATATTCAGCATGACTTTGCTGAATATTTTTTCCATCACTGAAAGAACATAATAATGCCCAAATCAACATTAATTCTGCATCAATAAACACATATTGTGCAAGCAAACCAAAAAAAGGATGAACAGCATTTACTACTGCTGCTACCTCGCAATCATCCAGAGGGAGGAGAGAAATATTGAATAATGATAACTTTCCAGAGCTGCAATATCCTATATGATCGTATTATTAACTGTTTAAGCTGATAAACCTTCAGACTCATGGATGTATTAAATGGACTTCAAATCTTAAATACCTTTTGATAAAGTATCAGTCTGTATTTGTGTTTATGTGTGCTGTTTTTCGTTTCTTCACATTTCCAAGCATGCACTATACAGCTCCCAGGGAACAGCTGTGCTTTTTATACCGAGCAATGCCAAGAGAGAAGTGGTCACAGCAGAAAAAGAAAAATAGGTTTTTTTTATGTGAGTGATAACCCCTCACTGAAAATACTCTCAGGGCTGTATTGCACCATTATTTAAGTCGTTTTCTGTGGAGACGTTGCTATTCAATTTGTCACTGTATGACTTTTGAACATCATGTTTAAAGATGTCAATGTAATGACAGAAAATTCTCATTAAAGTTTACTACAGTGGCAGATACAGTTGACTTTGGTGTAATTGCTCAGCTCAGAAAGATAGCTGTCTCACACTGGGAAGGGCAAAATCACAACCAAAAAAAAACAACACCCTGAGTATAGATCGCCTCTCCAAGCCTTCAGTTTATTCGCAGGAAATTATGAAATCTTTCTTTGAACTGCTCAGACATGCACCCTGAGGTCACTGGTACTGTTTTGTGTGAGGGGGTTCAAGAAGAAAAAATAAAAAAAAACCTTTGCAAATCCCTTTTGCCTTCATTTCTCTGCCTGCCAGTCTCATTTGCCATCCATCCATCCATCCATCATCTGTGATGCAGCCAGCGTCTGCCACGTAGCTTATCAAGTCTCGCAGAGCTCTGGCTATGCTAATGTGGCACTTGTGCTGTCATAAACAGTCTGTGTTCCCTGTTTGCATGGTTTAGCAGACAAAGAGTGATGCCCCTTTACCAACCCCTTGCACATGTCTGGCATCTGTTTTGCTCAAACCTCCAGCTCTGGTTCTGTGGGGGGGGGGGTTCGCATCAGTGGTTACATTTCCAGCCTGTATGCAGATGTTTCACTGCTGATTGTTTATGAAGTGATGAAATCCTCTCAGTTGTGTTTGTGCTTTTCTTGTAGGTGGATAAAATTTAGTATCTGTGCCGTGCAACAACCTATTATTACTTTTTTTTATTGCTGTCCTTTAGAGAAGACAGCGACCCCCATTTAAGATGAAGACACACTATTGAAAGTGCCTTATGAAAAACTAGAAATACTCTAAAACGATAGCTCGAGGTTGTGGTCTCATCAGACAGCATGATGTATTCCAGCAGCGGTTATGTGGCAGGCTGGCATTTGAATATCGGCCCCATAACACCTGCGTCAGCAAATGTCTGGCAATACATCACATTCAGATTTTTTCTACTTACTCATATTGCTCTCTCGCAGCTGCCTGACATATTTCTAACAACAATGGAAACTCATTTTTCTCTTTTAATCCTCAGCTGACCAGTTTTTCACTGAAAATATGCCGCAATAAAAAAAATACTAACTAAAAAAACTAAACATGCTTGTTTAGTTTAGTTTTCATATTCTTTGATTTTTGGAGTGCTGCTGGCTAGTCTATAGATTAAGGACTTAATATCGGGCACTGTGAGTTGTAGATTTTTCAGTACGTTTTACGTTAAATTTTAGTTCTAGTTAAGTCTATCTTGTCTTTTCGACGGCAAATATCACACTAGATTGCCTGGAAATGCTCTATGCACTTACTGTTGAAAGTATTAGATAGAAAAAAGTACAAAAAACAGTATTAATAATTCATCAAAATCACGAGCGGGAAAACAAGAAGAAACAAGAGGAGTAATGTCTCAGATAAACACACCCTTGCACTGTGTATCTGAATTCAGGTTTTGTGCAAACAAGAGAGGCCCGAGACCTGCAGGCTTTGTTGTCGATGAGAGGAGCAACTGTAGCTCGCAGCGCAGGGGGGGGGCAGAAAGATCGGTTTACCACGAGATTTGCTGGTAGTTTTATCACCTCTCCTTTCCTCTCCTCTCCTCTGAATTTTTAACCATTTCTCAGTTTCTGTCTCCTCTTCCCGTCACCGTCTTCCTGCTCTCTTGTCGTAGCCGCAGCACAATGATGATGAATATTTTAGATGCGGCTTCCAAATATATTCACAATGATTCCTTGTTTGATACAGTTTTGGTCATTTTTTAATACATCACTAAGAGCCATGTGAGGCTGGATATTTTATGCAGAAGTACACCCTACTTGTCAGACTGAATAACAAAGAAGGGATGCAGTACAGAGTTATGACTCCACAGATTTATGTACTTTGTGGCCTTGAAATTCTGCCATTGTCTACAAGTAGAAAAGTGGAGTAAAGTATAATTTAAAGTTGCTCTAATCAATATTACAATATTAAAAATGGATCAAGTGACTACATGTATTGTGAAACGTCTCGCTCACAGTGATGAAGCCACAGAGAATCAACACCCGACTCTGCAGTTCCTCTCAGCTTTACCGTCTCATTGTTTTTTTACAGCTCGCAGCTTAACTGTTCAGTCTCATCGCTCTCCTCAGCCTCATTTCTAGACGAAGCAAGAAGCTGTTTTCAGTTTAAAAAAAGCTCTGCTAAACCCCCTATACACTACCTGCTCAACACCAGACACAGTTAGAGACTAGCTGGTGAACATAGTGGAGCATTTGAAACCTATAAAGAGCCAGATATTGCCCCTCAGGGATTGGTGGAGACCAAAAATGGAACTAAAAGTAGAGTTAAAATTTGACTTACCATTCACCAGGCGGCCAGAAACACAACTTGAAAATGAATGCTAACGTTGCTCCAGATCTGCTAAACGTGTAGATTGGGAGTTGCTTGCTGACACGTTTGCCACAACAATGATGTGTCAGTATTGTGTTTACCAGGGTGGCTAAAATTCAAGAGTCATTTTAAAATATTAAATATGATTTTGACATGTCTTACAAATTGATTGGATTAATAAAGTCAACGTTAGGTAAAGTTGCCTTTTTCAGTCTTGCTTTTAACTTAGTTTTTGGTAAATTCGTATTTACCATGCTGGTAAACCATTCTGTTGTATACTGCCAACTCTTTTGCCAGTATGGATGTGACATAGGTCTCAAATTGCATTAATAATGGTCTTAAAAAGTATTAAATTTAACCAAAATCTAGTTTACAGGTTGTTTATCGGCCCCCAAGTGGCCCCAAAATTAATTGTTTGCTTTAACTCTATTAATGTTTTTACCTTAATGTGCAATTTTTGACTAATTTCCAAAAAAGTGAATCAGCACAATAAACATGCATACTTCTTTGCATTAGCAAATATGTAAATGCAGTTTCACCTAGGTTTATTTAAATTAACAAAACAAGTAAATGTTCATATTTAATGTATCTGCAAACTGTAGCCTACAGAAAAGGTTCATATATTTCCATTGTTTGCCCTGCTTAATTATGTTACATTTATTACATACATGAATATTATATATCTGCTGTATTCAGGCTCCTCAAAGCAGTTGGTTAAGATCAGAGAATAATCATTGTCTGACTTTGGTAAAATATCAACACTCACATAAAGCAAGAGATAGGATTGAGACTTTGTCAGTGTTCAACCGAAACCATCACCGTTCATGAACTATAACCAAGGTTTGTAATGGCCTAAATCTATGGACCCAAACATCCACCAGCCTCCTCCCTATGACTTCTGTGCAGGGTAGAACAAAGACACTGACTTGAACAAATGCTGCCAGTTAACGTAATCCAGGCGGCAATTAAATGTCCTCCAAAATGTATTTGGCAAAGCAATTAAAGAGATTTTGTAGGAGACAGGGTGGATGATTGCCATTAAAATTTCTCAAGAGGGGCCGACGAGATGAAAACATTACAGTGCATTGAAAGAGTGACAGTAGCTCTACTGTCGCTTCCAAAGAAAGACATTTATGTTATTTTAATAAAAGAATGTATCTTTTCCAGCCACATATCTTGTGATGCTTTTTGCTGGCTACCATCAACGTTTGCATATAGGACATCTTAATGCATGAAATATAGGAAGACTCAGCAAAAACATTTGCCTTATTCACATGTTGACCGTGTTTGACAGGGTAATCGGATGAGTGACGTTACACCATCGTGGTAGTCGCAGCACAGCTCACTCCACAGCAGAGAGAGAGAGAAAGAGACAGAACACAGGAGGCAGAAAGATCAGATTACTTTGAGAGATGCTGATGATCAGTAGCATTGTCCTCCTCTCCTTTCCGTCTCTCTCTCTCTCTCTCTCTCTTTATCTCTCCATGGCTGGAGATGAAAGAGCTTGTTGAACAGGGAGGAGAGGACAGCTGCTGATGGAGAGGAAACAAAAGAAGTGTTCTGTCCTTCCTCTCTCCTCCTCCTCCTCCTCCTCCTCCATGCATTCTCTCTCTATCTCTGTCTCTGTTTGTCTACCCCGTTCTCCCTCTTTCCTGTCCATTCATTATTTTCTCTCTCTCTCTCTCTCTGTGCATCTGAATGCTTACTTTCTCCCTCTGCCTCACTTAATATCTTTCCTTCAGTTCATTATTCTCTCTCACTTTCCTCAGCTTTCTATTTCTCCTCTTTCACCTCCACCTCCTCCTCTTTCTCCTCCTCCTCCTCCCTCCAGCGTTCTCCTCTTCCCTTTGATTCTTTCAGGTCTTTCAGAGCACTCTGTTGAAATCGGATCTGTCACTGTGTCTTTGGAGACGGATAGATTTGGGTTGCCAAGGGTTTCAACCCGGCAGAAAAGCAAAACTGCAGTTACATCAGTTAAATCAGCTCCTATTTGAGCCACAGCCAAAGTCCGAGCATTTTGTGTGTGTGTGTGTGTGTGGGAAGTGTGTAATTTTGTGCATGTGGCTTTGAGAGACTTTCTGCCTGTCTGTAGATTGGTATACATCCAACTATGTTGTTTCAAAGGAGAAAGGTGGAATAGAAACTTAAATAATTCCAGGTGTTTTTAGTGTTTGAATGCAGATTTTTCTATGTTTCTCAAATGAGAAATTATGTGCTGAGTTACTAATGCGTCTCTGCACTTTTTTCCTGTATATACTGAACTGAACATAAGTATAATTAAAGCTGCAAGCAGCGTTGGGCGGGCCCTCGCACTCCGCGCAATTCGGGGCGTGCTGCGGCCTCGTCACGTGCCGTCGTAACACGTACACGTGCCGACCAACAACATTGAAAATTTCAGGTAAATCATGACCAAAGTCGCTATGCAGCGGCTTACTTCCTGTTGACAGTAGGGTGGCGCTATCACATATATCTGAATATCAGTCATGTAGGGGCGGGTGTTTCAGGGCAGGACTGTTTATCAAACGGTGTGAAGTTTCATTGACATTGGGACCATGTACAACGGAAGTTGTAGAGGGACGTGATTCAGGGTACTGAAAAGATATGAGTACTAAGTGTTTATGACCAATCGGTGGAATTGGACCACGTCGTCCCGGCACACGCGTTAAACGTACAGTCACAAATAGCATCAACTTTTGATCACAAATGTGTTTTAGATGGCAGTGATCGAAATTTTGAAGTCAATCTTGAAAAATCTGGTTAGGAGTTGAGTTCCTTAAAACACAAGCCCAATAAATGCCAGAAATGGCAGGGACAGTTTGAGATTTGATTTCAATCTGGCCATCTTTTGACGGCATGCCATAGACACCCACCCTTTTCAAACATACATGCCAAAATAGCACAACTTTTAATCAGCCATTTTTTGACTGTACTGACAATTTTGAGAGCAGATCTGATAAATTCCCTGAGGAGGGTTCGTTCAAATAGAAGGCGAAAAATTCAGAAAATGACAAAAAAAGACCCCAAAACGGCCGACTTTGGAGGCCACGCCACGGACACGCCCTTTAATGTACATGCACCAAATTAGCACACTTTTAATCAGGCACCATTTTTGTTTTGTACTGACCAATATTGGAAGAGACCGATAAATTTTCCCTCCGAACAGGAGGTTCGTCAAAGAGAAGTGCGAAAAATTCACCGAAAATGAGCAAAAAAAGTCAAAAATGGCC
>NW_023339796.1:8683391-8683514 GCF_004916995.1 Morone saxatilis | reverse complement strand
GTGTGTGTGTGTGTGTGGTGCTCTTTGTGTTGGTAGTCCTATATTATTGTGCTGTGAACATCATATATCTCTGTGTCAGTGTAAGCAAACTTTACTTTTCTTTCTTTCTTCTTTTGTGTGTGT
>NW_023339796.1:8682560-8683212 GCF_004916995.1 Morone saxatilis | reverse complement strand
GCGCCTGCTGAGTGCTGATTTAAGCTGCAGCTCAAAACATAAATCATTAACGTATGCAGGTACGCTGCAGCTGTATAAGAGAAATGCCTCTTTCTGGACTGCAGACCAAGTTTTATCTTAGGAGTCAGGTATAAATGGGAAGAGAAGAGCGGGAGAGACCCCAGGTGTGGGGAAGTCCGTACCAGCCTGTCAGGGCTGCTGGCTGTACAAGCACCACCAGGTGGATAGATGGAGAGCATCCCCCCTCTCACTCTCTCACTCTCTCTCTCTGTCTCTCTAATAGTCTAACATTTTCCTTCATACCTCAGGGTGTCTTCAGTCACTCTGTCTTACTGCGTCTTATTGTCTGTCTTACCTGCAGCTTCGCTTAAATATCCTTTTCTGTTTTGAGTATTCTTAACCAAGTAGTTTAACTAAACGGCTCATTAAACTCATTAGCCTCTTTGGTTACATACTTTAAAAAAAAGAAGAGAAAAGAGAAAAAAGTACAGCTTTTAGTGAATTGATCGCCCCTCAGGTTGTTCGGAAAGTCTGTGGACGCATCAAGATTTGGCTTGGTAATTAAAAACATTTGCATACACAATCCTACTTGATCCACACTGGCTTTGTTCTACCTCATTTGTACGTTGCTCCTGCCATTGGTTATAAATGT
>NW_023339796.1:8674204-8682522 GCF_004916995.1 Morone saxatilis | reverse complement strand
AGAATATAGTAGCTGTAGTTTAAGCGATGCCACCCACGTTGACAGCTTGGGTCAGCAAATGCAGGCCAGCAAAATGCTGTATAGGTATCCAGCCACAATGCTCACCATAATCACCCAGTTGGATAATTTGCAGGTACATCTGTCCCACCAAATGATATGCATTGTTGTTAAAGGTATAATTAAACTCTTCTTTTTAAGATTTACTTACACATTTTGGCTACAGATAATAAGTATTGTAAAGTAGTAGTGGAGAGAGCATGACAGTGGTTTCTGTTTTATTCTTTGTAAGGCTTTTCTTCTCACTCAAGGGTTTATGTTAGAGCTTTGTAAAAAAGGACTCCTCCTTTCACTAGTTCACTATAATATAACAATAACTCTATGGTTGGCAGTAAATTGAGATTTCTGACAGTTAGGGTTAGTGTATTATTATTTCATCACTGATCATTTTCATTCCTTCAAATAGATTTCATCATCAGTGCGCACACACACACAAGCAGTGATGTATGTGTCATTATAAGCAAACTCTAAAGTCTACTTTCTTTCTTCTTTTGTGTGTGTGTGTGTGTGTGTAGGTGTAGGTGTGTTTACTGTCTGGCTTTTTTTATGCAGGTTAGAGTCATTTTTCACTGTTCATTTACAGGACACAGAGGCAGCTGCTAAAGCAATGAAAATTGTAATTTCCAGGCCAGAAAAAAGTTTTGTAAGAGAAAAATGTGTTTAGAAATGTATTAAATTCATTCATTATTATTTTTATGAATATAAATGCAGACCACTGCTCAAAAAAACAAACAAAAAACCCCTGAAAGACTCCAAATGTGCTGTGAGGTCGAGTGCAAACGTCTTTTAACAGCGCCTGCTGAGTGCTGATTTAAGCTGCATCTCAAAGCATAAATCATTAAGGTATGCAGGTACGCTGCAGCTGAATAGGAGAAATGCCTACTATCATTCACTATCCTCAATAATATATATACTTAAAGTCCCCCTCCAGTCAAACATATATTCATATATATTCTTCATATATGTCTGTTGCTAGAGTTGGACATTTGAGCTTCACTGTGCAGAATGATGTATGTGCAGAGTTTGACACTAGGACGATGTTTTCACAGTCATCTGCTGAAAGTGGAAAGTTTCTCTGCGCTCATTGAACATCTGATTTTAAGGGGCGGGGCCTACGAGCATGATTTAGGACAGTTTGGAAGTCCATCCTGGTCCAATTTGCAACTTATACAAATGTGAGCCTCCAGTGCACATACACTTAGGATGGACTTTTTGGTGAACTAGGAGACACCTTGTGTGCAGCAGGATACATTCATAGAATCTGGATTTTTTTTAAAGAGGCAGAAGAAGAAGAAAAATAAGCCTTTTTAGGGATTTTAAAGTTTTTTTTAATCCAAAAACAGCATATCAGACACACATAGTTCCAAGCAGACTATTTGTATATATGTCTCAATACATGTCTGTAGGGGATCTTTAATAATTTACTCTATGGTTGGGAGCTTTAAGATTTTTCACAGTTGTATTATTATTTCATCAGTCAGCTTGTAGCTTCCTATAACTGTATTTTTTACATCTATAAAATATGACCCATTGCATTGTGGGACAGAAGGAAGTAGTACTTGTCATTTAGTTTTTATTTTCATTGTGGGAAGTTTTGAGGGCATATATTAGTATAGCATAAATTTCACAATTAGAAATCAGACTCTCGGGTAAATAAAGTGCACCATGTAGTAAACAGCCAGTATCTTACACCACATCCTCTCAGCATCAGCTTTCAGTGCTCTGCCTGTGTCTGCACAGGATGCAGCGCTCAGAGCCAAATACTCAGTAGAATTGAAGCATAAAAACATGCTTCGAAGGGGCCATTTTACACCCTGTGTACAGTGCTGGATCGAGTAAAATAGAAACGTTTCTGTCTGACTGAAAACATGGCTAAAACAACTCTTATGTAAACGTATGGCCTCTTCCACACCTTTAAACTTCCTATTCAAGGACCATGAACTAACCATAAGCACCTTCAGGCAGCAACAACCTTTGTTTATTTTCTTATCTTAGACTTTCACACTGAAACTGGCTTTTTTCCCAAACGTGCATCAGAATTCACTGGCAATGTGCTGAAGCTGGTTCTCTGCTAATAGAACTCGCACTTAAATTCTGTACTACTATTTCTACGACAAGCTATGTGATAATAACAAGAATATTGACATGAAACAAAAAAATCTGGTAAATATACGGCACAGCTGAAATCATATTATTTTTAGTTACTCAGATATTTTTCAATTTCTACCATTTACTGTGAGGATTCATCCATGACTCTGTGTGGCTCCTAATTATGGTTATGTACTGTGGAATAAACTAAGGTCTCACTTATCAAGCTGTTTTTGAGTCACTGTGCGGCTGTTGCTACAGAGTTTTAAGACAGGCATGGATGACTTCAGTTTTTCTTTGCTTGTTTCCCTAATTGAGTTAAGTAACAAAAAAAGAATCCATATGGTGCATCACAAAAAAAAAAACTGTAGCTGCTCTGCTCATATCTGCTCCGCAAGGCTCTCAAATTAAAACACATAGACTGCACTTTACCCTCACAGTCATTAAGCCATTTAACACCCAATGTAATTACAATACAAGCAAAATCATTAAACAACGAACTGCTGTGCAAACACTTTTAGAGGTCAAATTAAGCTGTTTGCTGAGGTGAAGAAGAGTATAGTGTTTCATTGATGATTTAAGGAAGGAATACACCCAATTTTTGAGGAGTTTTAATGAGGATCCCATCGGTTTTTGAGGCATAAACTCTTTCATTTCTTACACAATTCATCTTCATTCAAAGTATATCCATCCTCTTTGATTACTGTAACTTTTAGTTTCACTCATCCTTCTCTATCCTGTCTCCAGCAAGCTCAGAAAGCTGCCGCAAGGATTTTAACAAGATCAAAA
This sequence comes from Morone saxatilis, assembly GCF_004916995.1. Lineage (NCBI taxonomy): Eukaryota > Metazoa > Chordata > Actinopteri > Moronidae > Morone > Morone saxatilis. The sequence continues at coordinate 8,679,588 of NW_023339796.1, read as the reverse complement.
TTAGAGACAATGTTACTCTGATTATCTTCTCTCTATCAGCACTTCTAAGGCTACAAATTGTATTTGTGTGTATTTGTCCCCCTGTTTTTCCATTGGCATTACTGCTTTGAATTAATTCCCCAACTGCATTTTCTTTGAAGAAGTCAGCTCTACCAGTGTGTGTGTCTGTCCGTCTGCGCTTAGCATTTGTTGGACGTATCTGGATAGTCTTTAATGGTTACCGACAGAAGAAAGAAATTCCAGGCAGAAAAGAAGGAAAGGAGATTAAAGCAGATGAAGATCAAGACAGACGTACACAGAAGGACACTGATACACTGACACTCATACTCTCAGATGGGTTTATGTGTGTCTGTGTGTACGTGTCTGTGTGTGTGCAGACACATGCAAATACACACATGCATGCAAGAAGTGTTAAAGTACAGCCTTCAGAAATGTCAAATGTCAGATTCAGTTCAGTGAGAAATGTGCGCTTGACAGGAGCTTCTGACTGTATTTCAGTATTTAGCTTTTGCTTCTCCGTTTGAACCACTACTAAAAACATCCTTGTATGTCAAGCAAAGATGATGCACTCATGTATAGTTCATCTAGTCGTCCAGATTGACGTTCTAGCACCCAGAAAGTATTGTTAGGATTTTGAGAGCTGATGCTAAAGGTTTCATGAAATTAAGTAACTTTATTGTACCTGAAAACAGAAGTGACGTGTGTGAAGTGTGTATATTATTACATTAGTGGACACTTTCTTCAGCAGCTATTCTCCTACACTTGTATTAAATATATGGAGATGTATTTACAAAAACATACCATTCTCTCTTTCTCTTAGAACTTAAGAGTGAATGGACTTTGTGTATTTTTCCCCACAGACATCCTATATGTAAAACAGAAGTGACATTGAATCGTTTTAGCTTAGCATTAGCCTTAATGATCGACAGAAGCTAACAGCTTGACATTACATTAACAGTCAGTGTTAGCTTTTATGATCAACAAAGCTGCTAGCAAAACTTAGCATTGGCCACAACAAAGTTAGCAGCTAACATTATTGAGATTTCATCTGAGCGTAATTTTAGCCTTTTATAATCAACAAGGCAGCTAATGTAACTGCCATTGAAGCATTTAGTTATTAGCATTAGCCTTCATGATGAAGAAAGTGTCTAATGTAATATTAATATTAATAATGTTTTCACTATTTAAGTTAGCAGCAAAGGTAACTGACATTGTATCACGTTAGCTTGATGTTAGCCTTTATGATTGACAGTTCAGCATTTCTTTCTCTTCCTGTTTGTCTGTCTGTCTGTCACACGCAACTCCAACTCTTTTTCAGCTCAGTTCAAATTCACAAAAAATTATGATATACTGTAATAAAATGGCCTCATGCTACTTGACATCTTTTACTTTTGAAATGTGACACAGTTCTGGACCGAAGATGAATATATTCTGCAGTGTTATTTCTGGCTGAAGTGTCCTGGCAGCATGAAAAGTTGAGTCTACATTATAATCCTCTGGCAGCCTGTGCCCCGCTCCCTGCACCATTTCATGTCTGTCCACCCTGACCACACCAAGCCACACAGTGCTCTGACAGCGCCGTAACCTTGGAGTCCTCTTGTGCTCGGCTACGGCTGGTTCAGGATACTGAATCTTCTGAGAATAGTTTTGTAATGTGAATGTGTGTGTGCCAGCCTATGTGCCAACTACCACATCAGTGTGCCAGCTGGACAGTGGCGGTGAGACCTGTAGCTGTAACACACACATGCCCGTGCACACACAGACACAGGCTGGCATGCTAGGGTCTTCTCCTCTGCCAGTCATGCAGATTTGATATCATGTAATGGGGAGAACAGTCCAAGTCATGCCAAAAACAGCATCTAGGGAAACGCACACGCAGGGTTGTATGGTTGTCAGAGCCAGCACAAAACACAGCTTTACTGTGGCTGCTGTCCCTAGATTACTTGGAAAAGGTTAATTCCAGATTAATAGGATGATGATAATCAAGGATTACGTTCACATAATTGTCTGTCTTTTTTTTTTTTTTTTAAGAGGCAACTGAACAACAGTCAATGTGATTAAAAACAACACTTTTTTTTCTCCTTTTCTTGTTTTCCTGTGATTGAGGAAGTTTTAAAAGAAAGCCATCTCAGGACACAGATAAATACACTACAACATGTAGACGGCCCCGATTTCCAATTGTACTGCCATAATCTGCTACAGACAAAACTTATGTATGCAATGTGAATCGTTTGCAAGAAGCTATTATCACATAATAATCAGACAGAAATTACACGTACAGAAATCAAAGTGTTTTGCCACAAGATTTTCCTGGAGCTGTCTCACCACCATGTGCGATTCGTTTTCCGTTCCAGCTGTGAGAAGCTCCTTCATTAATTCATACAATTGTAGGATGATAGTATCCATCAAAGTCACACTCAAAACTCATCTGAATTTATAGTCTCCATACTGACAACTTTACGTATACTTGATTTTGGCACTTTTCTTAATGTAAATGTACTACATTACATACACTCACAACTGATTAGTTACTAAGGGGGTATTGCTGGTCTGAAAAAGTCTTAAAGCGTTTGTCAAAATTATCATTATATACTGTCGAGAAGTAGAAAGAAAGAAATGTGCTTTAATAGTAATTAACACAAAAACAAAACATTAAATTTAACTTGCTGAACCCTGCAGAAAGCCTGAACTACTAATTAGCATGATCGTATAGTAAATTAAGGCCTGTTAACTCAACTAGACTCTTTATAATTTGTTCTCCTCTGGTTTATGTGCCATGTGTACATGTACGTAACGTTCGCTGGGTATTTTCATGGATGACAGCCTGTGATACAAAGCAAATTAGAAACCTAACAGCTACAATAACAGTACTGCAGAGTAGTGAAACAGCACCTTCATTTCTCTGGTGTCGCGTTGCCATGGAATTTGGCTCACGACCTCACACTATCTGTCATCCCCCCTTCACTTTGTGTTTCCGTTGTTATCTTCCTCTGTTTCTTCTGCTGTTTCGCTCCTCTCTTTTTCTGTTTCTGTCTGTTTACTCTCCCTCTGCTGTAAGGCTGGGCGACATAAGCTGAAAGATGTATCACGATTCATTTCAGTCGATATTAATAATTACTGATAATATATTCATAAAATGTATTGGTGGTAAAACAATTGAATTTACCCACTTTATACAATATTGTTACTGAGTGCCTCTCCATCGCGGACTACTTGTGGATTGGTTCTTGAGATGGCTGTTTATGAGCCAGGGGCGTATCTGTTATGTGCTTTCATGGCAGTTTTTTTTTATGCATTTAAGTGAAACTATCGATATTCTATTGAACAACTGTCTTATTGCTATAGACGAAGTGTCTATTGCCAATATCATCACTATTGTTTAATTGCCCAGGTCCACTCTGATGTTATCCAACCCCTTAATATCACTCTTCCTCCCTTCTTTCATGCTCCTTTCCTTCCTTTACTCTTCCTGAGTCTGTATTCACACACACCCAGTTTCTCGTGCCAGGGTACGATGTTGTGGTACATGCATTCTCCATCTGTTTCATGCCCCCTATCTCCAACCACTTCCATCTCAGAACAAAAACACATCAGTGAACATGCTGTGCACATGGACTCGAGCCATTAAGTGCTTTTTGCTTTACTTGTTTGGCTAATGATCCACAGCGCTGGTTTTGAATAGAGCATTGAGTAGTGCTTAAATAAATGCTGATAAAAGTGTTGTTACTTTATGTAAGAAACAGCACTGTCAAAGACTTTATCCAGATATCAGCATTTCACACTATAATTACTTTGATCAGCTTGTTTGAAATTCCCACTCATTAATAAAATTTCCTGTTTACTTGTTTGTGTGCACACTGCTTGTTTGTCAAAAATGGTTACTTGCTCTACTCGCGGCTGCTAACGTGTTTGAACATGTGAACAAGAAGAAGTCCGAGGGGAAATGTCTGTGGCAGAGCTGCAGTCTTTGATTTTGCGTTATAATAAGTTTCAGTGGAATTTTGATGAAAGTATTGTACAAAACAAAGAGAATTTGTAACATTCTTTTTTATTTGATCATTTGATTTATACATACATACACTGTATAGTAGTTAAACATTTCTTGCAGAGCACAAGTCCTAGTCCTCACTAGTCCGCTTCGAACAAGACTTTGAGGTGGTTTTTGTACTGTTAATGTGCTCTCACTCCTCATAATACTGCTGCTGCTGGCTTCAGGGATGTTTCCAGACTTTTTTGATTGGCACAAGTGGGGCACTGACTTGCAGGGGTGGCATGAAGTATGTGTCTTAGCTTTTTATGTAATTCCAATACTGTTTATGGACCCCAGTATGTATACACAAACTTATACCACATGCAAAAAGCTTTACATTACCAACATTAGCGTTACGTAGCTCCCTTCCCATCTGATTGGTCATATAGTTTCATAAGAAGTAAGGATAATGTGGTGGCCAATCAGATTTTTAGGGTTTCCAGTGTCTGGAAATGACCCTGGCTGGTTTTTGTTCAGTCCTACCTGTTTAATGTTGTTGTTTACTAGCTGTGTTTTAGGTTCCACTCACTGTTAACGCAGTGCTATAAAACCACCTTTGTCGAGTCTAAAACTAGGACTAGTTGAAGCCGGGTCAAGACCAATTCCAAATAGGTTCATATGCAAATCAAGGCCAGAGAAAGAAATGATTATGCTATAATAAGAGTTTTGGCAGCCATGGCACACGATTACAAGTGACACTGACATTGTCAATCCCCGTTCTAGATGGATTTTGAATTAAACCAAAACATGTTTTCTGAACAACCACACTTCATAACTGGTTTTGTTTTGCAGGAGGAAGTTACTTCAGAAAAAATATAGCTGGACTCTGTCTAGTCAAGTCCGAGCTTAAATAGAGAGTCAGAGACAATACAAAAAGACATCTCCAGTCCAGACTCATAATTAAGATTTTAAGCTTTGTGAACGGATATTTCTTACGGAGTCGTAGTCGCTCTCCCCTCTTGCAGTACATCTTTATGTAAACAATGTTTTATAATACAGTTTCTCTTCTTTTTAATAAAGAAATCAGGAGAGAGTCATGCAATCCAAACCTCGAGAGTGCTCCAAATACCAGTGACTGCACATTGTTTATGCAGAAACAGTCCTCCCAATTTACAACTCTATTTCCCTCTATTTCTTATCTCTTGACTTGTGGGATGTGTACGTGCATTACTTCTAACCATTTTAAAGCACACCATAAGTTTTTCTTACCTTCCAAGAAGCTATTTTATTTCTGTTCATTTCACAGCAAGAAATAAGTAAATTGTTTTGTCTGACGTTGTGTTATTATCCCTTAAAAATCCAGTCATTGAAAAATTCAGTTGGAGTATTTCGGAATAAATGTCTCTGTTGTGCT
>NW_023339796.1:8672365-8674075 GCF_004916995.1 Morone saxatilis | reverse complement strand
TGTCATCTGGATTTCATTTTCCAGTAACATGGCTTGTGACAAAAAAGCTGCCAGTTCCTGGATGTTGCTGTATTTTGTGCTTTCTGTTTGTGAGCTGTGAATACACCACAGTTAACCCATTACCTTGCTTTTTTACCACACACACACACACAGGTTGTTGTACATTAATAACCACCCACACAACCAGATGACTGGATGTTTCGCGTGTCGAGGAGATTCTTAGATACAGATAATCCTCTGATCCTGTAAATTCACACACTTGCATGCAGCAACACACACACGCACATCTGTAGTTGAACACAGCCTTGGCCACAAATTATTTTCAGAGGAAAGAGGACTCTTGGAAAGAGGTGACAAGAGAAGAGGAGGATGTCAACATAGGGACAAAAAGATAAAGAGATAAACAAAGTGAAAGACATAAAATGCACTGTACATGTGGTTGCTTGACTTGAAGACTTTTTCCTCCCTCTCATTCCCTCCTTCCATCACATCTCCATTTCTCTGTCCTCCTCTACCTCCATCCCATTTTCTCTCTTTCTCTGCAATCTCCGGAAGAATAGCAATTACAGTCCACGGTTGGTAGAGGCACTTGTAAATGATTGAAAGAGAAAGAAAGAGAGGAGAAGGAGGGAGTGGACAGGCTAATAAGATTCAGAAAGCTGAAAGTCTCTATTGTCACAGAGTCTGTGTCAGTGGGAGGCAGGAGGAGAGGAACAATCTCTCCCTCCTTCTTTTTCTCTCCTGTCACTTTCCTTTTTTCTAGTTTTACTTTCTCTCTTTTTTTTCTTTCCATTTATTCATTCACCCTGAAGCCAGAAAGGACCAAACTCAATTATAAACTCAGAATTTCTCCATGAAATCTGACCCTGGCACTGCTTCACTTGTCACTTAAGTAACATGAAGGCACAAAAAGTCTCTGCTGATTAACAACCAGCCTGTTGAGTAGTTTATGTGGTCAGATGGCTTGACCAGAGACTCTGTGAGGACACGGCAAGTCATGCTGTTTTGGATTCAGGCTTTAGGGAAAAGAAAGTTTGGTTACTTTGTGGCTATCGCAAACTGCAAATGAAATAAAATTAAATTCCTTTTTTGCACCTTTTTTTATTGAGATTTGATCCCAAGCACTTGTATAGGAAGATGTTTTCTGGTGTTAATCTAGCATTCAGTTACTGTGCATGTTGAAGTTTTTATTGCAATCACTGAACAAGGATGTCATTTAAAAATATGTCTTTTTTTTGTTATGCGAAGGACAATTTTAGACACAGCAGTAAATACAGTGTTTGACAAGATGATGTCTGTTTTTTTCCCCAATACTTTGCTGGAATTTTAAACGCTAAACCCCTAAGCTAATTGTAGACTTGGTGACTCATACCGTGTAGTTGGGTTTTAACAAGCTAATCAGTGTAAAATTACAGTTTAGCACTGTATTTAGCATTGCAGTTCCATAACATTTTTGAGCAGCAGAACCAGAGACATTGTCTTTTTTATTACACACGTTCTTCTTTTTGTCAAAATGTGTCTGCATTACCCACAATGCAATTTGACCAACGAGTTTGGTCTGAGACTCAGGTGTGTTACGCTAGTAACAACTAATGTAGCCTGGTGAGATGAAGATGACAGCCTCAATTCTTTCTGCTCCATAATTGTAGTCTTCAGCCCCCATTGACACTGACTCAATTGACATCACTTGAGGCAATTTATCAGACTTCA
>NW_023339796.1:8671948-8672340 GCF_004916995.1 Morone saxatilis | reverse complement strand
CCTCGTTGTTGTTGTGAGAGAATGATAGCTTCAGCCCCCATTGACACTAGACTCAACTTGATCATTCACTTAGGCAATTTATCAGACTTCACGCAGAATCTTCTGGAGCCACCAAAAACAAGCCTTTATACAACATTTTTCACATATTGGTAAAAAGATAATCTGTATTTATTTGAATTGCATAAAACAATAATGACTATTTGAAGCATTAGTTAATCATTTAATGAATCATCAAAATGTAAATGTTGCAAATTCTGTAGGTTAAACCTTTTAAAATGTGTTTTCCAGTTTGGTTACTCTATAAATTGAATATCTTATTGGCTTTTTAACATACAGTTTGGGATCAGATTAACTGGGATTGCCATTTTTGTTATTCTTTTCATAATATCATT
>NW_023339796.1:8668760-8671848 GCF_004916995.1 Morone saxatilis | reverse complement strand
CATGTGGCATAGGTGCACCCATCACAATGCCTAACTATAAAGAAACCAAGGTCAGTTTGCTGCCAGTCTTCATCTGAGTGCAAAACTACCATGAACTTACACAGTAAATTACAGTTCAACCTTGGACTGTCTGGACAGCTGAGAACGAGTACAGAGATACAGGGCGGCCTCAAATCTGTCTCAAATCTGCAGTGCCATTGAGAGCTGCTTCTTTCATAATGAATGAGAAGCGACTTTGTGTACACTGTGACATTAACCGGGGGGGATTTTCTACGGAAATGATTTTCTGGTGCAGAACAGTTCACCTTAGAATGAAACAAAGCTCATTTAAGTGTAATTACTCACACAAACACGGTTTGGAGATCTGAAAGATGAAGACTATCATCAAATACTTCCCCTTTCCTGATTATGCTATACTCTTTTCTCTGCCAGCATTGATGTAATTTTGAATTTGAATGGTTCTCAAATTGATTCTAGTAACTGTTCTTGTTGAATACAATTACCAACTGAAACCGTCTTTGTTGTGTAGGTGGCAATCATCATCCCGTTCCGTCACAGAGAAAACCACCTAAAGTACTGGCTCCACTACCTCCACCCGATCCTCCGACGGCAGAGGATTGACTACGGCATCTACATCATCAACCAGGTAGATGAGGAACCTCAATGCACATATCATCATGGGTTCATCTGAGGATTATTTTTCTAAATATTAGTAATGTAACTTAGAAAGAAAAGGAAATACTAAGGACTAAAGGAAAGAAAGTGAAGCCTGGCTAGCCTGAGTCGGCTTCCAGGGGCTAGCTCCAGCACAGCCCAATGATGTTCGGCCTGGCGCGGTAAAGGAATTTCCCCTGTAGAGATTTAGGATGGCTCACTATGGTAATAGGATGGTAATATGCTGTATTACCGCCATTTTTTTTTGTATTTGCTAATTACTTTGTAAGGGGTACAGGGGTTTAATGTTACTACCTGCTTGTACTAATCACCTGCACTCTCCGTCACTCTGCCTCCTGTGTCTCCATTAACTGCCGACTTTTTTGGTCTGAAAGTCACCAGTTAACAGGGTCACTGTAAACAAAAATACTGGTGAGCCACAGGAGGCAAAAGCCACAGCTGTGGCAAAATGGGATAATTAGCTGACATTCGTTCATTTTCTACTCCGAGACTGCTGGTGTTCCCAGTTGGGAGAGAGTGAAGCGGAAGCTACGTGACTTTCTCCAGTGTGGTATTATAATCCAGGGCTGAGAATGGAGTGATACTGAGTAGCACCATGTTTCAAACAGCACTTCTACTGTGTCAAGTCTCTTCAGTCTCACCGCTCTGGGAAACTACTACTACTACTTGAAAAACAAGTACTGAACATGATGAGGTGATGTGACGTCTCATGCGGTTGTGGTGGTGGATTCAATCCCCTGGGGTTGGCTTGTAAATAGCTTGGAGTTTCATTATTGTGGTTATCGTGACAGAAATTACATCTGTCGAAGATGTTCTTGTTCATGTTCTGTTGTTTGTGGTTTGTCCAAAAAGGAAACGATACTCAAGGTAAAACCTTAACTTAGCAAAAGACAAGTAGGCAGACAATCAACAAAATTGACACCACAATGCTGCATCACATGAGCACTAATGCTGCATTCACATCACGTGGGATGAATGCTAAAGATGGGGAAGATTCCCATGTCAAGGACTTGTTCATATTGTCAAGATAGTTGTATGATTGCAGAGTTGGTCGTGAACATTAAAATTCTGCTGTGTTGACAATATAACACTGTATCGATTAAAGTTAGGTTTAATTACATTGAACCTTGGTCTTTGGCTGAGGTGTCTATATTTGAGCTTTCCAGTTGTGAACACTATTGGAACCACTATCTGGAACTGATCATTACAACAACCCTGATATGATTTTCTAAGTTAACTGATAAGGCCTGCCCACTGCCAGCCAGCCAAAAGAAAGAAGCAAAGTGATAATGTGAGCCTAACAATATGAGCCTCCTAACCTAATAATAATTGATTGATTGTTAATGGGATGTCAGAAAATAGTGAAAAATGTCATCATCATGTCTACAAATCGCTTGTGTTATCCAACCAACAGTCTAAAACCCGAAGACATCAAGAGACATAAAACAGCAGCAAGCTGGAACCAGCAACTTGGTCATTTTTACTTAATGTTAATTAAACATTACTGATTAATCATCTATTTTCTATTGATTAACTAATCGTTTAAGCACTACAAGGATCCCTTCCTTAGTTCACAGACGGTTTAAAGTTACCACATCAATTCCATCAGTATTCAAAATCTTCAAACTGAGAAAAAGTTCCAGTGGGATGAAAAGTAGATCATGGGCAAAATATGATAATAATTGTTACTTGCAAAGAAATCTGGATTATAACAAACTGTGTTATAGTCCACATAAAAGGCTGTAAGAATGTCTTGGAACTTCAGATTACTGTATGACGACAACTAGACATGAACTAGATCTGTCAGCTCATGTTCACTTCTGAGTAGTGAAAGAATAATTAGAACACTGTTGCGACCATCAGGTACTCAATTCATTAAAATGGTGGGAAGAAGTCTATTACTGCACGTAGAAACTGAGAACAAGTCAATTTGCAGGTGTTTAAACCCCCTAGAGCCTGTCCTCCCTCTTGTCCCATGCCTAGCTGCTCTTCATTGAGTGTTTCTTCTTCTGACAGGAACCCATCTGCACAGTAAATCAGCAACATATTTACTTTCACTGCACTCAGTTCAACAGAATCACAAAGAGCTTGATTTTCTAAGCAATGTTGTGAGAGTGTGTGTGCGTCGTCCACACTGCGTTGGGTGAGAGATCTTCCTTTTCCACATTATGGGTAATGAGCTCTCCTTTCTGCCCTTTCTCTCCCCTGTGGGCCTTGCGCAACGCCTTAATCACTCCCCCTGTGGAACAGACCTTTGGTTCCGCCTGCCCTGCTATGCTCTGCTCTTGATAATGGCTATGTTCCAGTGTCTTAGTCTCTCGCTCTCGTTTTTACACTTACACTTACACACACACACACACACACACACACACACACACACACACACACAAACACCTTCTGCACATTTATCTTG
>NW_023339796.1:8662978-8668660 GCF_004916995.1 Morone saxatilis | reverse complement strand
TGGGTATTATCCCTTAGATAACTTGACTTTGTATTCCATCATTTTGACTTAGTAACTTAAAATTTTGACTTTGAAACTCAGATTTTGAGTTAATTATCATGAGGATTTAATTATAAAACATTTTTTATTTCTTATACTGGCAGATATGGGCTTCCATAATCAAATGTTCAAGTATATGCATTTTATTTAAAATATGTGACATACTGACTGAGATATATATATATATATATACAGACCTTCCATCTAGGCCGACAGTCAGGAGGTGTGTAGCGTCCTCCCTCTGTCACATTGGGGTTTTCTTTCTGCACTCGTTCCATCGTCATCTGGGAGCTAAACTCGATCAACAAACGGCCCACTGAGGAAACAAGGAAAGAAGGGAAGAGTTAGCGAAATGAAGACGATAACGGAGGATGCTGAGGATAAAAAAAGAAGTGGAAAGAAAAAACAGATGTCAGTGAGAATGAAAGCAAGAGAGGGAGCGAGGGATGTAGGGAGTGAGGGACAGAGAGAGAGAGAGAGAGAGAGAGCTTTTAGCTTCAAAGCAATACTGTACGCGTATCAAAGCAATGTGTGCAGAAATAATGGTTTCAAGGGATATGCTGTGCATAATACAGCATTTAATAAGATGCACAGGCTTCAGAAAACATATATTCCTAAAAAATAAACAAAGACTTTGAAGTCAGTCAGTGTAAACACAACATGAAAGGTAATTACAGTGCTCAGTGATGAAGCCAAACCATATGTTATCACTACGAATCTATCCATCACTCCTTCGAGTACTGACGGATCAAATGCTCTCCAAGCGTGTGTGTTTGTGCGCATGAGATTGCGGGTTCAGACTAATTTAAAAGAAGGGTTGGTTTTAAATCTCTGGCCCGGACGGTAAATACAGACCCTAGTTCAGGGAGCCAGGATCATTAAAATATATGAGCAAGCTTTGCTGTTTGGGTTCCAACCAAAGCCCTGCAACCATAACCCTCATTTTAACCGACCAGAGTTTGAGCACTCATTCTCTAGCAAGATGCAAAATGTTACTCATTAGTGCATGTTTTTCCTCAATGTCAGTCTCAGAAAAATAACTCATTAGTTAATTTAAAAAAAATATATTACACAATGTTTGTCACTCAATAAATATTAAGGATTATTTCTGTAGTGTCATTTGATCAAGAATGTACCCATGATATACCTATATAACATACTGTTCTATATTTGTTGTTAGTTGTAATCAGTTATTTTAGGTGGACATGTTAGACATATTGTATTAACTCTGCTTCTAAGCAAAGACTGATACCATAGATGCCAAATACAGAGTATTTAAAAGGATAAGAGTGCCAATGTTCTGTGTATCAGAATAGATAAAACATAGATCTCCATTGTTTTCCAAAAACAAATCATCAACACATCAGTGTTCCTTCATTACAATGAACCTTGGCATTGTAGTTTATTTTGAGTCCATCTTACATACACTGTTCCGCTGCCATAAATACTCACTAGCACATGTGATTGTATGTATCAATCTACAGCTGAAAATAGCCCCAAACAATACTTGTGTTTGAGTAACATCTGTTTTAGGAAATTATTCATTTTAAATTAACAACATATTTCTGATCTTTTTTTAAAAGATTTACTACAGCTACATGCTGAGGTATACTTGAAACAAACAAGTTTGTATGACGACGTGTTCGATCATGTCAGTGTACATACTTCTTGTGAATGAAACCGAACAAGGAAAAAGCCTGCCTCCTTGGAGTGACACCTGAAAATGTTCAGACTGGCATCAGGACTCACATGGAGTTGCACTGTGCACACAAAAATGATTGAAGTAGTTGTTTGAATAATTAAAAAGGGCTTGAAAAATCCTGCATCCTTTTTCGCCTCCTCTCACCACCTTAAATCTGGGGCTTGTTGTATTATTAGTTTTGGAACGTCACCATCGGAAAAGTGTGTGTGTGTGGGGGGGCATTTCAGATGCTGTTTGATGATCTGACACTTTTATTTTAAGCATGCTGATGGCTTAAGTGCTGTTGACAAAGTAGGGGAGTTGGAAAAGTATTGAGAGATTGATTGCCGCATTGTTGGTTTTGGTCTTTTCAGAGGATTTGTTGTCAATTAGAAAAAAAGAGTGACATATTAAAATGATAGAATATTCTTGAAGACATTTTGGTGATCAAAACTACCAGATTCCTGTTTCCATTGATCAAAAGTACAGGAAATGTACGTTTCCTGTTGCCTAATATGTGTATGAGAGCTTTGTGCTGCAGAGAAAAGAGAGGGATGCGGTCAATACAGGTATATGAGTTAATAATCCACTTAGCATTGACGTATGAGTTTTGTGTTGAGAGGTCTCCTCCAATCAACGCTGCACAGGCGTGAAGTATGATCAATGGCAACAAGGTTACATGTTCATAACATACCTCTTTATCATACCACAAGAGCTGAATGCAAATAGTCCCAGCAGCCATCTCCTGTGACCACTTCTGCTGGTCACCCTTCATCCTCTCCACCCTCAGCCACACTCTTCCTCTCTCACACTAATGAGACATTAAGTGGCACCAAGTGTTTTCGTCTAGTCTCACAGTGCTAGTTAGTTCGCTCTCAGACAGCGAAAGAAAGACACAATGACAGAAAATAGAAGCGCTACCACAAAAAGATGCTGTTTTTAGATCAGAAGTTGTGTTGTTGTTGTTTTGACACTAAAGTTATTAAATTAATTAATGCAGTTACCACTGAGTTCCGGGTAAATACGACTTCTGTAAAGCCACATATCAAATATAACTTTCTGCCCACCATCTCTTTTAAATTTAAACAAATAACCCACTTCAGAGATCCATATTATGCTTTATTTAGGGCATGTCTTAGATCTGGTAGAAGTCAATGAGAGCATTGTGAGTTTTAGAGCACTGTGTCTCTGCAGCAGACAAGACTTCCAGACTATTATATCACTGTGTGTTCAGTTAGTAGCTGTACAGTATTAAGTGGATTTTCTGGATTCACAGAGTGCTGTCTTTCGTGTTAGACCAGCTATCCAAAACAGTATACATCCACATGAAGCCTAAGTGTGAATCAAACTGGTAACCATGCAGTGTTAGCACAAAATCTTTACATTCTTCAAACTTCTCACGTGGGAACAGAACCTTATAACAATACAAGATTGTTGTTTGTTAATTGTTGACAAGTGTGACTGTTGAAGAGTTCTGATATCCAATGTTTGAGAGTGAACTGTCAAATCTCAATCATTTTTTAAAGGAATAGTTTGACTTGTTCACTTTCTTGCCAATAGTTAAGATGAAAACATTGATACGACTCATGTATGTGTGTTCAGCATTGTGCTAAAGCCAGGAGCTTAGCTTAGCACAACCAATGGAAGCAGGGGGGAAACAGCTTGCCTGGCTCTGTCAAAAGTTCAAAAATACTCATACAGTACTAACACCTCCATAGCTCACTAAACTACACCTATGACACCTATGTTGTTTGTCTAATCTGTACACAAACAGAAATGTAGAAACAACTATTTGTGGTTTTACGAAGAGTGCTGTAACATTTTCTTGGCAAAAAGTATCTGGGTGCAGTGACTTTGTCTTGACTTGTCGACCATGAGGTTGTCAGGCAACCAGCGGGAGAAACTGCACAGAAGTGCCAGGTGGATGGACTGTTGTTTTGTAAGACAGCCAACTATGGCAGAAAAAACATAAAATGGATTTTTTCATTTCTGTTGCTGTGTGCCTTCAGTCCTTATGCTAAGCTAAGCTAATAACCTCCTGACTCCAGCCTTAATGCACGGACATGAAAGTGCTTTCGTTTTTGGTTTTGCAAGACATGAGTGTATTTCTCAAAATGATAAACTTCCATTCAAAAAGATTCCTTGTCTGCATTTTTAATAACCACCAACACACATCGTCAATGCAGTGCTGTCGGGCAGCCGACTCAAATCTCACGTCTTTTGGGGTAGAAACAATAGGATGTGTTCTGTTAATAAATAGTTCGAAACCAACAGGAAAAAACTGATCATCTGCACAGGAAGTGATACACTTCACTCATTCATTCAACCTTAATTTACTTCTACGGAAAACATTTCAATGATGCCAAGATTACATTAGGCACTCACGCATGTTGTTGTTTTGACTGAAAAAGATGGTGACAGGTAGAGGTCAGCAAGCTTACAAATAGTTTGGTGATGTGAGTAGAGGGAGCTTTTAAAATAAACCGTGACATAATCCTGTTTAGCAAAAGATGTGAATAATACATAATACAAGGGGTGTGTGTGTGTGTGTGTGTGTGTGTGAGAGTGTGTGTGTGTGTGTGTGTGTGTGTGTGGACTTTAAAAAAGACGAAACAGGCATAGCAAGAAAAGGAGAATGTGGGTTTCAGCTAATGCTAGTGGGAAAGAATTGGATAAATGAGCAGCTTGTCATAGTGTTGGTGCTTTATGGAAGTGCAATTACCCACATGCGCATGACCCACACACGCGCTACACACCACACCAACGACGCACAGCAACCACACGCAATATGTCATCGCTTATCTATGTGGTGATAATTACATAATCATTATATACGCAAGCTACGTGATCGGTCTATCTGGAACCACCCGCAGTTTGGGGGGTACTCACTGCTTTGCGTGCAAATATACACTGATAGCACCAGGCATAAACACACCAATACACCATTTTCTCCCCCCCCCCCCAAATCTCTGAGCGTATTAGGTTAGTTAGCACAGTACAGATCAATCGCACTCAGGAACAGGGGGATTGAGGCATAGACGCCAAACCAACAACACCGACAACACAGAGTGATTCTTCGGCTGATTATGAGGTTGTGTTCAGCTGGGTCAGGCTTGTAAGGCAGCGAAGAAATAGATAAAGAATGGGACACTTGCGAGGTGTTTTGTTGGTCTGAGGTTTTTTGTGTGACGTTGGCTCCATGTCCAGATCTTCTCTCTCTTACTGTCCATTTTGTTGTTTTGTCTCTGGCCTTTTCTCGAACCGCACCACTATCTCATATACTCAAAGTTCGAAAAGATCCCTGAATGATACAGAAACATTCACATCTCTCCCAGTCCCTTTTCCCTCAACTGCCCACTTACATCACAAGAGGTTTTAATTGGTCCCTGGTTCTGGTACCCAGCTTATACCGGTTTAGGTTAAGTTTTCAATGTGTCTTTACTGGGATTGGGCTGCAACGCGATTACTAATATAAAGAAGATAAACAAATAAGAAATGAAAAACTTAGAATCCCATGATACTAAAAATAGGGGTCTTTAAGGAATTTTAATTAATGATATTATGACAAAGACATAACAATAACTGGCACATCCAGTTACATCTGATCCCAAAACTGTCGATGTTTAAATCCAATATGAATTGCAATTTATAAGTAAGCCAAACTGGAAAAAACATTTTACAAAGGTTTAACTACGACTTTGCACCATTTACTATTGTTGTGATTCATTAAATGATTTAACTAAAAAATATGATTCAATAGATATAATTAATTGTTTTATGCAATTCAAATAATAAGCTGATTTATCTTTTTTACCATATGTGATAAAATGTTTGTATAAGCTTGTTTTTGGTGGCTCCAGAAGATTCTGCGTGAAGTCTGATAAATTGCCTAAGTGAATGATCAAGTTGAGTCTAGTGTCAATGGGGGCTGAAGCTATCATTCTCTCACAACAACAACGAGG
>NW_023339796.1:8661825-8662953 GCF_004916995.1 Morone saxatilis | reverse complement strand
ACACACACACACAAACACATCTTTTCTCTGAGCATCTGTGAAACTTTCTTATCTCAAATGTAAAGTTGTTAGCAAGGGTAAGTGTGTGCAGAGATGTTGGAGTGGGCGCAACATGCTGGCCATTTTTTTAACCTAGCCTTCACTTTGCTTTCTTTTCTCTGAGAATGGGCTTGCATCGTCTCTCATTGAAATTTACATCAATGCTAGACTTTATTTACTTTAACTTTATCTTTCACCTTGAGGCAGTGCAGCTTGCTAAGAGGTCTTGGCACATGCCGTACAGTTTTAATCTGATTTATGACCAGTGGTGGAACAGTACATTTACTCAAGTACAAATTTGAGGTATTTGTACTTTAATTAAGTATTTAGATTTGATGCAACTTTATACTTCTACTCTACTTTTTTGCTTTTTACTCCACCACGTTTGTCTGAGAGCTTTGGTTACTAGTTAATTTTCAGATTACAATTGTTCATACCCTTCCTCTGCAGTGACAACTATGTAACTTTAAATGTAGTGATTTTGAATTAGATTTTTTTTTGGGATAAACTTAAGGATTTTTCTCTAAAGTGTTTCTCCTACTTCTTAAGCTAGATAAACTATTTGACTTTTTAGAGATATGTGGTTCTCACAGCAACAATGATGCTACAGACATATAGAATATGATGCATTGCTGTAGATGAACAGTATATGAAGTAGGTCACATTAGCACAACCTTAAACATCTACAGCAGTAATGCAACATACACATTATTGCAGCAGTAATATTAGTCAAAACATTTAAAAAACTTACAGGGACCAGTACTTTTAAGTTTAAAAATTTAAGTAAATGTTGCTGATAATACTTACTTTAAATATTTTTTTTCTTTTAAGGTTTTGAATGCAGGGTTTTTACATGTTGTGTAGTATTTTTAACTGTGGTATTATTACTTACTTATATAAAGAAGCTAAATATTTCTTCCACCACTGCTTATGACTGGTGTTACATTCATTTAATTTCTGTTTCCTGCTTGTTTCCAATCAGTCTGAACTCAGGAGGTTGTGCAAAAATTAAAATAATATCACTGATGATAAACTTTAATAATTTAGCTTCTTTCAAAACAAAGTATCAAAGTGCTTTACATGGGGAAA
>NW_023339796.1:8661589-8661778 GCF_004916995.1 Morone saxatilis | reverse complement strand
AAATGTAAGTACAACATATAGGATTAAGTACAAAATAGGATTAAGAACAGCTCATAAAGCACATAAACATATTGAAACTGGAAGAATACAACTTTAAACATTAATAAGCCTTTTAATTAAAGCCTTTTTTTATAACTTAAAATGTTCACCTTCTCACATTAAAAGAATTACTGTTATTTAAAACTTTGC
>NW_023339796.1:8660467-8661559 GCF_004916995.1 Morone saxatilis | reverse complement strand
TGCAGACTTTTGGGACTGTTAGGTGAAATCACAATTCATCCAGCTGAAGGACAGTACATTAAGCAAGGTGCTCCAAACTGTGTATCTTGTAACTTGTAAAACTTGTATTTTTTTCTACCTACTGTATAACAGTCTTTATGTACAGTTACACCATGAAGTAATATGATTTTACAGTTGACTGATCTGCTACCTGGCTGTAATTATCTGTAAAACCATCACAAATATGCTGTATTTCAGAAGTTCAGAGAGGGCTTTGATTGAAGTGGAAATTACTCTTGTATTATTAAATGCATTTGAACTTGAGATTCTTAAAACCAGATATCCCATGTAAGCAGCAATAGAGGTTCATTGTGTAGTGAGTTAATTCCTCTTCCTCTTGTTTTTGGAGGAGTTTTGCACTGACCTAGAGATTACCAGTGAATTAAAATACCACAGATAGAAGTATCTACTTCACTTCCATTAGAGGTAATAATGATTGCTACTCTCTAAAACCGTTATAGACAGTTTCCAAAAGGACTGATTCATCAGCTACTGCTTCAGGGTAAAAATTTTTGGTTTCTCCTTGATTGAAATTTAGATTTTATACTAATTGGTAAGGAAGGGCATCTCGAGGTAATACATTTTTTATTGAGCAGTTGCTCAGCTTATATTATCATTGGGTAATTTTGCAATTAGCCCCAAATCTGAGCACTGCTGCTGCATTTTATACCCAGGATTTATGTTTGAATTGAGCTCTGGCCAAATGCTTCCTCCAAATAAGTCTGAAAAGTTAGTTTGGAGCCTGGAATTATAACTTGAAAATGTGCTATGTTGATGCCACCTATAGAGAAGCTTTTATGATAACCTTGTTGATAGCTGACTATACTTTAGATCAGTTTTATTTATAGAAAGACAAAAAAATCAAAAAGGGCTTCCAATCTGTACCTTTAAGCAACTGTAACTACTACTACTAACTGTAAGTATATATAATGGACAGCGCTTCCAGGTCTGTGAAATAAAGCCAATGCCAAGTGTCTTGAACATACATTCTATGTAATGACCAGCAGGGGGAGTTACATTGCATCATGTAGTCTTAAGGCCTCCGCACACCAA
>NW_023339796.1:8644680-8660367 GCF_004916995.1 Morone saxatilis | reverse complement strand
CTGATAGCTCTAAAACTCTCTGTTAGGGATCTCCTCTATTTAAATCCGTCAGCTATGGTCTACGTCCCAAAATTCAGTGTGTGGCACTCCAGATTATTGTGTTTCAATCGACTGTTACTCGTTATTCGGCTTACAAGCACACCAATCTCGCCTCTGCTGCTCACTCCTTACGGCCACTTCAAATGCTAGCATTCATGGGAGAAGGGGAGGTTGCCTGGTAAGATCGCGGTTTTTTGGGGGTCTCTGCTGCCGCATGTGTTTTCCCTCCTCCTCGTTCTTCCTCTTTATTACCTCTTTATCTATGGTAATTTCTTTCACTATTTTTGGACCATTTCTTCTTGTGGTGCACGGCTCTATAACGCGAGAGGGAAAGAGGAAGGAGTCTTTGCTTCTTCCTCGCCTTCTTTTTTATGTCTCTTTATTTAGGTTTCCACTGTATGGGCTAAGGTCTGGTATATGTGTGGCTATATTGTGGGTTCTCCCCAGAACAGAGCCATACCACCAAATGTAATATTCGGCTTTGGAATAAAAGTTATTTTGACAAAAGTGGTCCTGACTGAAGTAATGTTAGTGCAGCGAGGTATGCAAGGACAGTACATAAACAGACATATCCAACACCGCTGACAGGATTTAAAGTGCATCATCAAATCTAAAATCTAAACTTTGGAAGACATTTGGATTCTGTAAGAAGGAAGGAAAGTCAGACCAAAACCAGGCCTAGCCATCTGTAAGATCTGTGAGACAGCAATGAAGTCCAGCGGTGGCACGACAAATCCTAACACTGACCTGGTGAGATAGCATTGTTACACCTATGCAGACGAAGAGTCTGTGGATGCTAATACAGCTAGCACAAGCAAGAACACGAAAGACACAGATAATAAAAATTTTCTAGCTCCAACTGGGCGAGGTCTAAGATAATCACTGCAGAAGGTCTTTTTGTCTGTGTCTGTTGGAAAAGCAATAAACACAATGACATGTAATTATGAAATGATCCATTTGTCGTCCATTGTTTTCCCATGCCATAAAGTATGTCTGAATGTCTGTCTTTAGAATGGAAAATAAATGTCTACATTAAAAAATTGTCAATCAACTACTTGCATCAAATTGTTCCATATTAAAATGCATCGTTCCTGAATAGCACCTTAGCCCATGTATCTAGATACGTATCGGATCACCAGGTTCTTGCCAGTATACCGCCCTAGTTGAAATGTAGGGTGACAAACTCTTAAGGCTCAGGTAATTGTCTAAAGAGCAAAGACTAAAAGTTATTATGAGTGGAGTAAAATATGAATTTGAGTTGTGTTGCCCTGCCTTCTTCACTAAGATGTCAGTGTCTCTATGTGTGGATTTTCTGTGATGTGGACTCTTGAAGGTGTTCATCCTCTCCACAAGTGTTTTAATCGATTCCAAAATGCACAATCAGCTCTTTGGTTTTACCGACATGCAGTAAGAGGTTGTTGGCCTTGCACCTGAAAGGTCCCCCAGCTCCTCTAGGTAGGCCTTCCCATCATTGTTGGTGATCCGGCTGATTATTGCTGGGTCAAACATCCAGTGTATAACATTCAGGAGGCTCTTTTGGCATAAATGGAATATAATATGTATACTGTAGGTATGTTTTCATTATTGTAAAATCACCTAAAAATACGTTTTTCACACTTTGTGCAAGCTGAGTAATGGAACACGGAGGAAATGAAAACAAATGCAAACTCAAAGTCAGATGCAAAAAAAAAAAAAATGTATGGTATGAAGAGGCAAGCACAGGTCAAAACAAAAGAATACTGTCCAGCAAAGGACTTGAAGACATTTATCACACACTAAAGGCTTTACTTCTTCCTATTTAACAATGGACCACAGTCATGTATACAAGCACTGCTTTGGGACTAAAGTAGGAATTATACTTTATGTGTCCGCAATTTATACAAGGTTCCACTAGGGTCTGTGTGACGTTAATTTTGTCATCAGAAGGTGTACAAGTAGGCTCTGCACAGACCATTGACAGTATATATAATGGGCAGAGCTTCCAGGTCTGGGAAGTGAAGCCAACAAGGAAGTGTCTTAAACCTGCATTCTATGTAATGGCCAGCAAGGGGCAGCTCCATTGGCTGCAATAACACACCTATACCATGCAGTCTTATGGAGAAATGAACCGACTTCTGACTTTATTAGCTCATTAAACAGTTTTCTAATGAGTTTATGGTCTCAATCACTAGTTTTCAGTATTCTTCCATAAAGCATGGTGTTCATTTAGTAAATTATGGTACAATTTGAAGTAAAATAAACAATAAAGCAGGGTATGCTTTGGAAACTGCACAGCCAATGAGAGCAGCTCAACTTGCAGTATGTCACCTCCACTGGTTCCGACAAACCGTGTTAGCAACGACCATGATGCCAAACTCGAGGCTTCAAAGCGGTACTCCACAAACCAATGGGTGACGTCGCGATAGGTTCACGCTTGTCAACAACTAAATAAAACCAACGAAACTTAAACAGGGAAATATATTAGAAAATCTCAAATTATTTTTGCATTTTGTTACGTTTACTTTTCCCCTGCTTCAAATCCTCAAATCTACCTGCCTTTCCTTTAGAGAGGTCAGGCAGGACACATGGATATCAAACTGCCAGACAAGCTGACAAGAAGTCCCAAAAACAGACAGTGAAGCCTAGACTACACAGAGGATGGACAAGCAGGCAGATTGGGAGAAGCCGAGTCAATGAGGCAGAAGTGGGACTTTGATGACAAGAAGTCCTGATGTATCTGACACGATGGACAATTAAACATTTACACCTGACGCCACTTTCCGTGAGGCCGGTGGAGAGCACTTTTCTATCACGCTCGTTCAAGTGTTAAATGAGTGGAAGTCTGGAACCTTTTAACACAGAGCCACTGAAAGGGAGGTCGTGGCGGGGGGTTGAGTGGTGATAATTTCCCCCTTCCAGTCTCATCCTTGCTAACAGATAATCACTGTCATGTCCTTAGATTCAAAACAGTCGTTTTTGTGGAAAGAATGAGCCCTTGGAGATGAAAACAAATGACCCGGTTACACCTTCAGACACATGCACGGAAAGGCACACATGCATGAACACACACATATACAAATGAATTTCAGTGTTTTCCATTGGCGCTGTGTTAAAACCCGCCTAAAGCATTACTAGCAGTGTAAAGATTATAGCAAACAGATCTGTACTAGAAACCTGAGTCAGAGATACAGCTACACCCTTATACAATCAAAGACCGTCAGCCCACTCTCTGCCTGTTAACACATACTCACGTACACATCAACATAATATTCAGTCAGTGTTGGTATGGATAATAGCCAATAAATTTAGTGAGTACAGAATAGATTTTTGTTTGCTCCTTTGAAATGATTATTTGCTTGCCTATAATTATTCTTCAAAATATAATTTATATGCTTGAAGAATGGATTTTTCTGTGCTCCAAATCTCCCATTGGCCACCTAATTGAGGCACAAATATAATGCCATACTGGAAAAGGCTAGTAAGTGAACCTTGGGTTTAAAATATTTTCCTACAAAAAACAAAAATATTTTAATAACATAATTTAAAACTTATTATAAAGCCTCATCTTCCATATGTTAAATAAGGCGCCTTTGGGGCTGAAACGGATGTCGATTAATCTAACAATTACTTTCCCCATTTCTTTTCTCCAAAGCCCAAGATGATTGTTTTATCTGAGCAACCGTCCGTAACCCAAAGATATTCAATTTACTCTCACAAAAGACAAAGAAAAGCCTTTTAATCCCCACACAACAACTTTATTGTGCTTACCAGAAAATTGTATGATAATGATTTATTTGTAAATGCACAGGTCAGAGGTCACATCCGCTCACCACCACAAACCGCTTGACATTTACTATTAAAATTGCCTGAATTCATATGAACATGGCTTTAGGTTAAAGGCTGGTTTCTCTGCCTGCTGCCGCCTCAACCGGACCGTTTTAAGCAGCTATCATCTCGCTCTGAAAAATGCTGTCGCTGGTGAGGTATAGTGAGTAGGCGTTGCAGAGGGATCATGCGGAAAGTTATATAGCAACCTTGCTGTTCTGCCCTGCTGCTCTGTGTCCTCTATGCCTGCCGAGGACCGGGGCCAATGTTTGTTTGTTGGCCATCAGCTCATCATGTAAACTGGAGGAAAGCCCAGAGAGAGGCAGAGAGAGGGGGACAGAACAAAAAAACAAAAGCAGGTGAGAAACAGAGTGAGAGAGGGAGGTGAGTGACAGAGGTAATGAAGAAAGAAGAGCCATCTGCTGTTGTGATTTTTTTTATGGGAGCTTAAGGTCGATCCGAAACTGGACATCATTATTGATTTATAATATATAATACACTGCAGCTATAAGGGAAGTCTATAAGGCAAAAGTCACATAATATTCTGCCCTTTCTTGTTTCTTCCCCAATATCTGCAGTGGTGGAGAAAAACACACATCTTTTACTCAATGAAGAATTCTACTACAACGATGTAAAAATACTGTGTTAGAGGTTAGAGTATGAGTACAGAAGTATCATTAACTAAATATACTTTACTTTAATAAACTTTCTATTTTCATAGATGACATTAGATTGTCAATATGTTTCAAAGTATCAGCAGCAACCTGAATGTCGAAGCTGATCAACATGGAGTAAGTTTTAATATTATATATACTTAAGTAGTTTAATGTAGTAGTTCTTGGGCCCCTCCAAACAGATGATGAATGGGGGAGAAAAGAAGAAAAATCAAAGTTCTGCTTCATAAATTCATCTTTTGGACCTTTTTTTATTAAATATTGGATTGGTTTGACATCTTTGGGCTTCAGACAGTTATTAAGATAAAAAGAAGAGGCTAGTGAGTGTTTGGAAGATAAATTAGCCGCTACTATGATAACACACACAAATCTGGTTAGAATAAAAAAAAACAATATCTATATTTGTTGAAAATGTTGTGAAGTAGAAGTATAAAATACTGCATTACATAGAAATACTCAAGTAAAGTACCTTAAAATTTAATTGAAGTACAGTACTTGAATAAATGTACTTGATATCTGGATCAGCAGATATATTTGGTCCTTTCTTGATGCACACAACACAAAAAAACAATACATAAACAACAGCAGAAAATCAAGAGGATAAAAGGGAAGGCAGGATAAAATGCACCATACTGACATCTGGCATCGACACACAACAGTATAAGCTTCGGCTGGGACCCTTGCTCCACTAATCCACCAAGATATGACCCGCTACCCCTTTTCTCCTTCTGCGACCGCTCTAACCCCTCATACATAGTCTGACTTTCCAGTAACTCCTCTGCATCTGTCTAGTGTTGTAGAGCAAGGAGAATCTTCTTATTCATGTCCACACTTCAGCTCCAGCAGTGTCTGACACATAGTGGACACCAAAGGATCAGGATGGATTAACTCTGTGTGTTTCTGTCTGTATTTGCTTGTGTTTGATACTGAAGGTCAAATTAAGGCGTACCAGGAAGTTCATTGGTTTAGGAAAGGCCAGACAGGCAGCCATTGTGTGTGTGTGTGTGTGTGTGTTTGTGTGTTTGAGACTGCAAAAACACTTGTGGATAAACCATGCTGTAATGGAATTCATCCTTAATCATTTCAATCATTTTCTTTAAATTTCAGATTAGATGTTTTAGTAGATGGTTGCTATCAGATCAGTGCTGCCAGGCTGGAATAATTAGCATGCTAAGCTATAGTGTAGTGCAAAGTAAAAATGAACAACTGTGCAATTTGATTCAGACTTACAGTACAGTGAGGTTACCAGACCTCTGTAGCCTGCTCCTCATCTCTGCTCAAGGATACATTAGCAGTTATTAGCATAACACACTCGAACCTCCAACAAAACTGTCAGCGGTCGAGTTGCAAACATTTGTTTCATACTTGCAAAGCAGCAAAATTATTGCTACCATTATTGGATTTCTGCGTCTTTTGATTTCAGGATTTCAGGATTTCATACTTCATCCCAGGAGGTTAAGTACCTGACGTCATAAGCAACATGAGTCTAGTTATATTACTGTATGTACTTTTAAAAACAACATTTATTATGTATGTGTAAAAAATATGTAAGACGACAAAGGGACAGTATAATAGAAATGCAGTCTTTATATTTAAATATTACATTACCAGTTGTTTTTTTATTTCACTGTGAGTAATGTTAAAACTAGTGGAACCAAGAGTGAGAGGAACCAAAGTGCACGACAGGAGACAGGATCTTAATGCAAAATACACAGTCCTTACTTGCCAAAATGAAGGTTTGGTACACAGGAGGTCCAGGAAACAGATGGGAAGATGAATCCAGAAGGGCAGAGGTACAGTCCAAAAAACACAACACTGGGGAAGAAGGCTAGAGAACGCATCACACAAAGGTACAAAGACGAACTGGCACACAGGCAATAGATAGTGAGGGAAAAATAATGAGACACAGGTGAACACAGTCAAGGCGAGGCAAACAATCAAACTAGAGGGAAAAAGACAAAGACAGGAAGTAAAGCAACACAGAACACAAGAGGAGGAAAACTACAAAATTAAACAGGAAATAACACATAATAAAATACTAAAGGTTATGACAGACATGACAAGAAGTAGAATTTTGAAACTTTTCCAGACGTCCCCCATCAGTTTAGAAATATCGGCTTATGTGAAGAAGGCTTTGGAGATTACTTAAAGAGAATAAGGACATCACACTGCTATGGTGCCTACAGTCTGTCTTTGTATTTGTGAATTTGGTGACGAATTTCAGTTTGATGTATAAAAAGTGTGATAGGAAAATCCATTCACCAGCATAGAATATTCAATCCGTTTATCTTTAGTTGGTATTAGAATTTTTTTATTCAGGTGATAGACGGAACAAAGCCTTTTTAATTATAACATTCATTATTTTCTTATCTACTTGGAAAGGGTGCAGGCCTGGGTGAGATATTTAGACATAAACCTCTTAGCGTGGCAGTACTTAGTTTTTTCCCTCCTTTTCAGTCTCTATTTCTCTTCTCTTTCACTTCTAGCGCCACTCTAGCCCATGCATGGTTAATGTACTTTCTATCTTCTACTACTAGAAATTGAAAATGTTACAAGAGAGAAAGGAAAATGAGGGAGTTTGTGTGCAGTTGACCATGGAATAGGATATTGATCTGATGAGCAACAACTCTGTTCCTGTCCTCCTTCTTCTCCTCCTCCACTTTGTCCCCTCTTCAACTTTATGTCTCAGTGTGTACTGGGGCGTTGTTACTGTGTTCCAGAGAAACTGTACAGTAAAATAATGTTCTCATTCGCTCTGTACCCTTAGACCCCATTGTGTCCCAGGTGCAAAGTGCTTGATGTGATTGCGTTAGCCTGTGCTGTGATGAATTATAGATTTAGCTGCAAACTCCTCCTCTCCTCTTACAGCAACTCAAACCTTTAGTTCTGTTTTTTTTACAAGTGAAACTACTCAGAGCTTCGTATGGCATTGCGTGGCAAAATGTGGGATGTCTACATGACATTAGGTCCAGATATCCATTAACACCACTACGGATGTACTGGGACTGAAATTCAGCCTGGGACTTTGAGATGGAGAGGCCTTCTGTGCTCAAAATGAAAGTCATTTTGACACTCACAGTTTTTGTGGTTTAAAGAGAAACTGATGATGCTTGATGACCTTCAAGACTCTTTTAGGATGTCTTGCTGACACCTGCCCCCTCAGTTTGTATAAGCCCCTACTCAGTCAAAACAAGACCAGGCCAGGCAAGCCTAAGTGAGCTGGAACACTAAAGCCTGGTCCATACAGCGTGTGTGAGTAGTTCATGTCAGCTGCCACACTGAACCGCTACAGCTCGCATGCCTATGGTGTCCACACAGTTTTTTGCTGCAGTGCTGCTGCTACCGGCCCTATCTAACACTTAGTTTGCCTTTAATAAATACAATAAAAGCCTTGTTAACAAATGAGTGAATTCTGTCCTCAAAAACGCTTTTAATCTGAAACAGATAAGCAGTTGTTGAGTTTAATTTAAACATTGCAACTGTTGTGTACATGTTGCTGGTATTTTGTTGATATGACTATGTAAAAATGATTTTCCCTGTCATGGCTAAAACCACCCAGGGTTTCTGTGCTTACATGAAGTTGATCCATAAAGTGTGAGCATGAGAGACATACATTTTGTATTTGTACAAGATTATTTAAACATACGACGTGTGCAGAGCTTAATGCAGATCCAAACCATAGACAGTTATTTTAAATCAGTATGACAAGATTCAAAGATATAACTGTAGCAGTGAAAGTTTTACTTTAGCTGAATCACTACGTTCAGCCTGCGCACAAGTCACCATGAATTCATATATTATTCATATATATATTCATATAAGCCAAATCCAGAGTGGATCTCTCAAATTCAAACACATCAAAATTAAAAATAAAAAGTTAAATTTTTTTATGTTTGTTTATGTTATGTTAAGTTTTGTTGAGCCATTGCATGAAAAATCAAATCTCTTATCATAAAAGTTTGTTCAGTAGAAAAGAAAACATGACTCCTTCTATTATAATTATTATTATTATTATTTTCATTTAGAATCCCCTCAAAAAGTAGCAACTGATCAACCACAATAAGTGTCACACAAATTTGAAAAGCCCAGTATACACATGTACGTACACATTCATATTTTTTTAAAGTGCTGGTGCTCTTTGCAATAAAAATGCAAAACATCAGCTGAGTGTTTACTTGAATAAAGTCCTCAGTCGTAATTTGAAGCACGGTGCAACAGCGAATTGACATTTCAGCATTTTGGTGATGCATAATTTAACGTGCGTTACTTCCCACAGCTTCTCCTTCAATCAAGCATCCATTAACACCGAGCAGCAAAAGACAGTGAGAGAAAAGACAAATATGGTCCCTATTCACACCGGCTGTTATTTTACTTATGGAGTTTTGTCTCACTTTTATACTCAGTTGAAGTTCTAGTCAACTTTATTGTCCCAAATGGGCAACAGGAGCTGCAGGAAGCATACAAAACAAATACACAACACTCCACATAGACCCAAAAGTAAACAGTACGAGATGTACAAACATAAAATGTGGAGGAACTGACTCAAACTAATATTTTGTATAGAACAGCTTTTCTGGGGCTATTTGGGATGTCATAAAGGCTGACTGTACAGTAAATATATGTATGTATGTATATGTATATGTAAATATACACACATACACTAGTGCAATATATCATCAAGAGATACATTATGTACATCATCTTCTGTGTACGATCAGCATGTTGGTTCTTCATCTGAGGATGCTGCTTTGCTCTGTAAAATCCTCATTTAAACAAACTCATACACTGTGACATGAATGATAAACAATAACATCTGGTGTGAGGTGCGCATTTGATTGAAGGATTGAATTAAAAATAAATCAGCTTTTGAGGGTGTGTTTAATATCTAGACTTAATAACATGTTGGGGTTTTGAAATTACCCCTTTTCTTTTTTCCACATTGTTGTTGTATTTGGACAGCTGCCCCTTCCCTGTTCACACTTTTCCTCTTGTGCTGTCAGCCAAACTTGACGACCCCGCTATTCAGAGAGCTGAGAACAGCTGTATGAAACCTTCTAACCACCTTGACAAGTCCTCGTTAAAACAGCCTGGAAATGTCACTCTGATTCAAACCCATTCGTTCCTCGGTAGTTTCCCCCCACAGCGCTCACCTCCAGTTCGCTTTTGGCTGCACCTCCTGGCAGAAAAGGCCAGACAAATAAATGTTTTCCTTCCTTCTTGCTCATAAAGGTTACGAGTGAAGAGAAATCATGAACATACTCCCTTTGCTTTAATGGTGATTGAATAGATTTTACTTTGCCTGCAGGTGGCTTCTGCGGCTGCTTGAATATTGCTTGTGTTCGTCTGAAAGGAAATGGCAGTTGCCTGTAAACAAATATTTTAAAATGCAGACTGCTTCACATTCGGTTTTTTTATGTGGGAGCATGGTGGTCTACTAGTTAGCACTGTTTGTTCACAGCAAAATGGGCCTAGGTTTGAACATGGAGTTTCCCCCCGTGTTTCAGCTGTCTGTGACCCTACAAAGAATAAGCGTGGTAGTGGCAGTGATTTTGTATTCATCATGTGAAAGTAGCATTTTATACTTACTATTAGCGCTGCAAAAAGCAGATGATAGGAATGGTCAAAACACCATGTCCCCCAGTTAGTAACACAGGCTTTATGTTAAAAAGAATCTCAAAGCCAAAGCTATATATTATTTTCTCAGACTTGATAAAGCTCTTTCAGAGCCACAAAAGACACAGCGGCTCTGTAAAGACTCTGTAAAGGATTTAAATGATACTGTTATTGTTGAGGAGCCATGAGCAGCAATCTGATTTCAGTGTGGGCTCAGGAAATCAATACTAATGTGGAGTGTGAATGTGATAATGGCTAGACACTGTGTGGATATGACACGCGTGCAAAAAATTTTAACTGAACACGTGAAAGCTTTTAGATGAGGGTTATATTCGAAAAGGGACACAACCCACGCATTTGTAATATTCAACCTCCTGACCTCTCAATGCCTTTTTTAATAAAGGCAAGCACCATTTTTAGTTACCTCTCTGTCTCCTCTCTTTTGTTTAATTCTGCAATCCTTTGAGCCTACTAGGGGCGAGAAAACAAGAGGCTGCACTGAAGATGGGTTAAAATAATGTCAGCAGTATCAGAGATTACCAGTGGGGACAAGATCATTGTGTAAAACATACTGTGGTGAGCTATAAAGCACAAAAGTGGAATGAGAGGGAAAAAAAAATAATGCCGGTCGTAATTGTTGAGAAAATTGCCCCAAAATGCCTCTCATTTATTGTTTCCTCCTAATGGCTGTGTGATTCCAAAGCAAGAGGAGGATAAGTGAGACTTCCTACAACTTTCAATTCTCTCTTATTAGAGCAGCCCCTTGATTTTTTTCTCTCTCGCATTTCTAGACAGTCCTTTGTCAGCACTGCCGCTGTTTTTGAGAGGATGTTTGTGTGTTTTTGTGTGTGATGTCTGTTCTGCAAACCACCGCATCTCATCTGTGTGATAGTGTTGTACTTCAGCATGCCAGAAGAAAATTGTAAGTACACAGCAGAATTATGAGCAAGTGCAGTTGTTATCCCATGGCGCATTCGTACAAATAGCATATAGAACTATTTATAAGGAATTTATTGGCAGATCTTGATGAAAAGCCTCCTCTTCCGTGGATGAAGGAGTTAATAGTATATTACATAAATGCACACAAGCACTGCCTGTTTATGCAGTGTACTTTATTATGAAATGTTTGTTTGATCCTGTGATAATGAGATAAACTCTCACCATTGTTATATCAATCACTAACGCTCACTAACATGGGAAGAACCCAGATGTAAATGAAGCTAATCTGCATATGAATACGATTTAGACAAATGATTTTAGTAGTTTAATTTACACAGAATCTAAACATACTGCTGCCAAGAGCTAGATGAGGAAGTTATTTCTTTTTTCTTTGAGTCTCTGTTGTGAATAACTGCAAATACCTACAGTGTTCTGTAAAGATATTAAGCTGCTTTATTACAACTTCAGTCTTATTTGTAGTTTTGACCATGTTTTCCATCAATTAAATCATAAAAGCTGAGATCTGGGAACACAACAGCATAGTTTTACTGGTGGTCAGATGGTCATAAAGGTTGTAAGTCCAAATGTTTAAATTTGAACCTTGATGAAGACATGCTATGGTCAGTAGCATTTAACTAAGTATTTAACTAATAAAGATCTTTTGCAGATTTTTGACAACCAGTTTTAAACAAGCCAGATTCTCAAAATTGCTTTTATTTGGAGGTAAAATAGAAAGTAAGCCCACCAGAAATGTTGCTTATAATTTTTAATCACACAGGAAGATAACTACAGCAAGTACAGTAGGTCAAAGCTGGACCAGGAATAAATAAGTTTGTCTAACTTGTGCTGTCTGATTATCTGACTGCTCACGGTTTTCGCATTTAACTTTGAGAGTATAACATTCAACATCAACCACTAATACTCCATCGTAATGTGTGAGCGTATAAACTGTGTATACATACAGTAAGACTGATCTGTTGTATTATATGTGCAGATACATAGGCGTTTGTTTTATTACACACTTATTTAACATTATAACACCAGCACTTTTTCAGATGAACGTTCTAATGACATACGATGCAATTTGTCAGACAACCTGCAAGTTCCTTAAAAGTATCACATCTTCCATGCAGCACTGGTCGTCTCTACTTCATCTGAGCGATGGTAATAAGAAAAGCAGGATTTTGACGTCAAGGACAGTGCTATTTTCATTTTTAATGATGGATGTTTAAGCCGTCCATAATGTAGAGTCTGCATGATGGGCCACGGGATCTAGTATGACAGCAGGTGTTATACTAGGAAATATAGAACCAGACCTTCTGAGCGAACTGACCTTCAACTTGTTTATCTTTGCCTTTGTGTCGGCAGCCCAGCAGTCAGAGAATCTCTGTGAAATGAGAAAAAGGCATTCAGCATCTTGATGAGGGAACCCAGGAGAATATGAGCAGGGATAAAGCACCATATTAAATGCGTGAGAAAAAATATATAAAATCTCTGTCAATAGCAGCTAACACATCTTTAAAAATAATACATATTGATTTGGCAAAATGGATTTGATATTGTTCTTCTCAAGGTCTCAGCAGAAGAAGCGGCAGCACAGCAAAAGCTTCCTTTTGAAAAATTAAACAAAGAGAGGGTTTGTACTGTGTTGGGAAGAGCACGCTGTCAAGATATCTGACATGATCTTTGCTATGTGAAAGACGTCATTCTGTGTTATTATTTTTCATTTATTCTGTATCCTATTCTCACTGGCATGGTTTCGAATAGATGAAGTTAGTGTAGAAGACACTATTCAGGAAGTAAAGACCAAATTGTGGCTGTTTATGAGATTTGAGTTGTTGTTGCTACTCATTTCTGCTTCCAGTTGGTGCGTAAATAGATATATAGAATAACTATTTTCTGTATGTAGACTATTTGTGGTAAACAGGACGACAGATCATACAAGATTTTAGACAATAACCTTGATTTAGCACCAAATGCACACCAGGATTCAAATGTTAAATTGTACTTTGACAGAATGAGTACATTATGATGGGACCAGTTTCATTATAGGGAACAATGGATGAGAAGTTTATTTAGTCTACCACTCTCCAATCCTACCAGGATAAAGTGCTACACTGCTTCAGAGTAACCTTTAAACCTTAAGATCTTTCTCAAGCTGCTTCATGAGCTTCAATAGTCAAGATGTCGCTGCACAAATATAAAATGCCTATAATGTCCCTTGTCTGAACATTTTTCCTAGGCTTAAATAGAATAAATGGAATATATATAAAAAAGCATATATTGACATTGAACTTTCCATTGCATTTTTACAGCAATGGTACTCTATAACAACTCTATAATTGTGTCATATTCTAAGTAACTCTGAATGAATGGTGTGGTACAAGCAGAACAAAAAGATAAATACAAATACAAAAAGAAAAAACCTCCAATAAAGCTTTGCACAGTTGCCAATACATTAATCAGACTTGATGATAGCCATTCATCAGTTGGTAGAAGCTGGTTGGACAAAGCCATTGAGTAAGTATTTTCTATAAATGTCAGTGGCTTTAAAGATAAGACAGCTTGAAATTAAAAGTAAATGACACAACATATTGTTTCACTATATCAAGCAAACTGTTGATTTATTGGTCAAGCCTACTTTGATGATGCCTTCCCTCACAAAACACTTATTCATGTCATGTCTTCTTTGCCTCTGCCACATCTGTTATGTTCATGTATCAAGATTTCTTGTAGTGCCTCACCGCTAACATACTGCTAACCTTCTGCCCTTACTATGTGTGTAGGTGCAAAGCTATGCCATAAACATGTCCAATAAAGGTTGAGGGCATCCATTTGCATTTGGGGTTTCTACTGGAAACAATAGTGAAACTGTTAAAGTGGTATTGAAAACTTTTTTGTGATTACAATTAAGAGAAAGATAGATGCCAGTAACCAGAGATGTAT
Organism: Morone saxatilis; assembly: GCF_004916995.1. Classification (NCBI taxonomy): domain Eukaryota; kingdom Metazoa; phylum Chordata; class Actinopteri; family Moronidae; genus Morone; species Morone saxatilis. The sequence goes on along the minus strand of NW_023339796.1, from coordinate 8,646,352 downwards.
TAACAATAAAGAAACTGAATTCAAAAAAGCTTTAGAGTGACTGTCAAATTGGTTAGTTAAAAGTATCATCGGGTAAAGAACAAAAGGAAAGACACAATAAATCAGGAACACAGTAATTGATTTAGTGGACACTAAAAAGAGTTAACATACAGTAACAGTTTGTTGTGCTACACATTAGCCTCAAACAGCTATTATAATGACTAGATTAGTTGGCAGTAAACAGATTACAGAATAACTACAATAACAAATCACCAATCACAAAGCATTTGGGGTGTTAGACGAAGGATCCCCGTCAATATGTGCTTGGTGACGGATCTGACAAAATGGCGGCTGTCACAATGTCAGTTAAACTGTAACTGCAACGGAACTGTGACCGCAGTGGTTGCTATAGCGACGGAATGTTCAACTGACACCAACTGCTGGTGGCAGATTGACAGTCCACTCTGACTAGTCGGAAGAAAAAAAAACACAACAGGAACAAACGGAGCGAAGAGGCACAGATAATCCCTTTATCACTGGGTGAGATTTAGGAAGCCCGAGAACTTTGTTGGGAACGGACCCAACTGGGCCACAGACTAATCAGCTGGTTAGCCTTTCAGTGAACCCTCGGGCTGTCAAATAATCCTAATTGCCAGTTATTGCTTTATAAAATCATTGGGTTTTGAATGGAGTAGAAATGTGTTGTAGTACTTCACTTGTGTTTTTACTCTGTTTTGTTTTAATTGATTTGAAGACTAACTCTACGTGCAGACTATTGTGCACCCACAGTGTTTGTCTTTTGTCACAGTAATTCTTCTTTCTCTTCATATTGGCTGTGCATTGTCAAAGATAAGAAATGAGGACAACGTTTCAGGATCTAAATATCGTGTATTTCCTAAAGCAGAATCTTTCTAATACAAAATTCCCTCTTTGTGTTTTTGCTGTGCTTTTGGCAGAGGAATTATCATTGTTTTGTCCCCACAAACACAAACTTAATATTCTTATGCACTCTGGAAAGGCCACAACTCAGTGGCATTTGACTCCCCAGGTTGAAAATAAAAGAAGTGGAAGTGAGACAGGACTAATGGGGATTAAGTTAGAGCAGCACCTTGACCTCGCTGATACCTGCTAGCTCATAAAGTCGCACCGCAGGCTGAAATGTAATGTTCCCTGAGACATACACTTGGAAGAACAAAAACACCTTTATACATAAAACTAAAGACTCTTTTGTGTTTGAGTGAGTGTGGATTGGTCGGAGGATGTTTATTTCAGCAACTTGCACCAATTCGAGACGGGTTGTCTGTCGCTAAGGAAGCAGGCATTCAACCCTGACTGCTGTGTGTAATAGGCTAGTGTATCTCTGTCTAGCCTCGCGCTCCGCTCTTTGTTTTCTCTATTCGCTTTGCCTGTTCCTCTCCTTCTGTACATTTCACACTCGCTCGCTGTTCCCTCTCCTCCCTCGCCTCGTCTTTCCCCTCACTCTCCGCCACCTGGCATCTCCCAGAGAGAGTGTGGTGGCCCGCCGATGACTCAGGGGAATGTGTGTGTGTGTGTTGGAGAGGAGGTAATTCAGGGAATCATGGCCATTCTCCCTTGTCCTCCTGCATGATGGATTACCAGGCTTGGGAGAGACCTCACAGAGCCTGAAGAAGCACCTTTTTGTACCATAAGTCCATAAAATGTGCTTTTTAAC
>NW_023339796.1:8644380-8644580 GCF_004916995.1 Morone saxatilis | reverse complement strand
TAAGGAACCCCTAAGGGTTAACAAGTTTCTATCAGCCTATGTATACATCCGAGTATCTGGTTACTGCATGGCTTTGTTAGCTCATTAGTTGCTTTGTTATCTAGTGACTAATGCATGAACCAGGAAGTTAAATGTTGCCTTATCCCACAGGAATAATAGTCCTGATATGAATAATCCATCGGCATGTGAATGTGTATGAA
>NW_023339796.1:8628874-8644258 GCF_004916995.1 Morone saxatilis | reverse complement strand
CCATTTACCATTTACCATCTTTCATGCATGAACCGTTTTCTGGTTGTAGCACTTTGGTCAGCACAAACCTGGGTCACATAGGTCCTGGTTGTTGATTACCACTGGGACCACCGGCAGCTACAATAACTTTAACAGCGTCCTCTGTCACTGTAAGGAACTTAAAGAACAGCAAACAATCTCCTGAGCTGTATTGTTTATTTACCCACCAAAAGTAACCATACAATCAAGTTTTAACATTTAAAAGTCCTACGAAATAACAACCGTAATAGTCAAATGTGATATGTAGGCTGTTAAAACATGTCAATGAGTTTAAACTGTACTGGATGTTCACATCTGTGGACATGGTCACACATACGCAGTCAGCACAGTCCGTGTTTACAGTCCAACATTTGGACAGCTTGAAAGACGTGAGCAGATGACGAAGTATATCAATCTGATTGTTGTGGTTGTGAAGAAGTGAAAAAGTGTTATTTGAACTTTCACAGGTGCGTACACATTTTTTGCAGACTTCCAAATAAACAGAAATTGTGACAATACGTGTCAATGTATCAGCAAACAGTGAAGTAAATCAGTTTGTTTATAGAGCACATTTAAAGACAACGAATCATAATTAAATATTTTAGAAATGGGAAAAATAATTATAGAGGAGTTTAAAAACAGAAAACCTTCAAAATATAGAAAGAATATGACCATCCATCACAACTAATCTCAATGAAATGAAATAACTCCATGGTCTTATTCAGCATGAGTCTGTTTCCAGCATGACTGCATCATGAGAGATTATCAGATCATCACAAAGCCTTTTTCATCTTCCAGAGGAAATTATATTACTTTTTACTTTTTTCAAGCAACTCTTCTCCTTTCCAGACGCACTAAAAGGTGACAAACATTACTGATGCAATATATGTGTACCTTAAGACTTTAAACCTTAAAAGCCGGTTGAAGGTTGGCTATTTCAATGGATCCCAGTGACATATTGTTGTCTAGACATATACATGAAAACTACCTTTTTAAAAACAAAGAAACAAAAATTGTCAAAGATTTAAAGCCAATTTTCATGGCTCATATTATTTCTAATATTCAGTTTTTAATTTTTTGTATTAAGCTTTTCAAACATGTCAGGAGGAAAAATTAGACAGCAAAAAAAAAAAAACGGAGATCAGCAAAGTTAATTTAAGATGAAGACAGCAAATGTGCACTGGGGAGAGGGAGGTCACAGGCTGTGTTAGCCTGCTCAGTGGGATACTGCCATTTTCCTCCACCATCCCTCTTTTTACCTTTCTTTTTTCACCCCATCATATGTATGACCTTTAAAACGTTGCAGAATGGAGGGCAGCTTCTGTTGGGGATTAATTATAAACTGACCTGAGGTCACGTCATATCACTGAGGGTCCTTGCATATTATTCAAGGATTTGAGGCCGACGGCAGCGCCATGTTCCCGGGCTGCAAGCGGACAGATGACGAAGCAAATCAGCACAACAAAGACAATAACATGTGCTTCATCAAAAGTGCTTTAAATCAGGCCAATATAATAAATATGATACTTTCAAAATTGTGATCGATATTGAAATTTATAGAAATTCTCAGCATGTGGCTAAAAAGAAGGTTCTACTATAAAGGTTAACTAATTCACTCTAATCTCCTTATGATCAAACCAATTCTGATCCTCTAAATCCAAAACAAATATATTAAATCAAATCCTTTATAATCCACTGTAGCAAACTTTATGCAAACAAAACGTCAGTGTCTCGTTTTAAAAGGGGGTTTTAACGTAGTTTTGATTAAATTTCATCTGGAGATTGGTTTTTCATTATAATTTCATGGTTAAAGTTAATTGGACTGTTAATTAAAGGTTCTAGAGGTGTCTCCAGCTGTAAAATACTTTGTACCCGGAGAAGGAATGCCCAGTCATTAATACGTGGATTAAAGTAGTGATTTGTGCACATTTTAGACAGTACTTAACATAAATGAAATTGATCCCTCCCAATAATATATCGTTTGTCTGCAACAGATGGCAAATATTCTCAACAGAAGTGGGTCTCTTCTCTATTGGAAAGATTATCTTGAATGTGATTCTGGTGTTCCTATTATTTTTCACATGTACGCTTGTAGCCGTCGCAGATCTTTTAGACTAAAGACTTAAAGACACAATCCTCCAAACCCCTTAAGTATTGCTCTCACTACAGCTCCATGAACACCAACATGCACCTGAAACTAAAGTAATTTGCTCCGAAAATAGGTTTTTTAAGATATGTTATAGCCATCATTCTGTTATTGTTTGGGATTTCTTTGGCAATGAACGGACATAATTTCCTATGTGCACACTTCTGAACATATTGAGACAAGAGCAGGCAGATGGTTGCAGACTAATTTCTCATCGTATCCTGATCACATTCCAAGACTCCAACCCTACTGGGACCAGTGCTCTAATTTCCTACAGAGAGCTTAATAACATGAACTTCCATAACAACCACTTTACCAGGTGTAAAACTGGCTGGAAAACATAGGGGTGACTGACCTTAATGATATGCTTGTGAATAATTAATTAAATCCCATTTGGTGCATTTACATACGGAACAGCAAAGCACAGGAATGTATAGCCGACTGCTGGATGGCGAAAAGCAAGGAGCGAGGTTCATATTTTTCAATCAGGGCTTGTTTTTGTGCATTGATTACTTTCAAAATTTAATTTCAAACCGGTTATCTCTGTTGTGTACCACTTTATGCTTCCCTGCTGGGTACTAACAACAAATATTTAAGTTCTGTTAGTGCTAAATATTTGTGAAATGCAGCATGAGAACCCCTCTGCCCCTCTCTTGTCAGTGCTATAAGACAGGAAATTTGGACCAGATTTTCTACTACCAACAGGGAATAGTGACGTTTATCTTAAAATAACCTTTTGTCAAATGGCCTTCAGTATCTCACAGAGGTGACTCAGTCCTATTTGGCTTATCATATAGAGAGGGTATAATAAGGACAGCAGATAGGCGGAGGCTTAAGAATACACCACAAAGCACCAGTGGCATTGAAACAGCTGCTGTGTTTATAACAAAGAGAAGCTATGGTGTGTGCAAGGATAATGGTTGGTTACAGCAAAATAGAATTCATTTTTAACTACTAAATAATATTTGGCTTAAATGTGAGCTTATTTTTTAATGACAACATTTGTATTTAAAAAGTCTCACTCTCACCCAGAGAGATGTTTTTTATACTCTAATGGTTGTGTTGTATCATTAGGCCAAGAAGGCCCTGAATGTGTCTTTGTTGGCAAGATATCCCAAAAAGATGTCTGCAGATTTCAATGAATATGGTTTTTAATTTAGTGTCAGTGGTCAAGGAACAAGCCTCCGTCACACTGATGGTTGGTTAGTCAGTTGGTCCACCATTTGGCTCCAGACTGAAACATCTAAACAACTATTGAATGGCTCAAAATCGGCCATGGCCATGGAATTTTGTGCAGACATTGATTTTCTCCGCGGGATCTATCCTAATGACTTCCCTGACCTCTCCTCTTTCACCACACTGAAGTTGACGTTTGCCTTTTTTTGTGGAAATGTCATAACAACTATCGAATACATTGCCATGAAATTAAATATAGACATTCATGTCCCTCTCAGTGAGAATAACAATAAACTTTTATCTAGCGCCATCATCAGGATACTTTATGACCATAGTTGTAAAACTAATGGGATTCCCATCTGCCTCAGCTGCACATTGTGTATAGAGCCGAACCTGTTATGATGCAAAAGTAAGAGGGTGATCATGGTAAATATTACTCCTACTAAACATCAACATGTTAGCTTTGTTTTTGTTAGCCTGTTAGCATGCTGGCATTAGCATTGTGAGTACAACCTCATACCGTTGCTAGCACCCTGCTACATTCTTAGACCCAAAAATATCAGGTCTTCATGGAACAAGCTGTTATATTTCTGTGTGTTTCCAAATTTAGGTATTAACAATAGTCTTTTTCTCTTGTTAGTGGATTAATTTTTTGCCTTGAATATTGTCCATTTTTCCCATTTTTCTTCGAGCTGTGCTTCTTGTGCCAGAGGAGCTTTTTCACCCCAGTTTGTCCTAACAGTGTTTTTACTTCCTACAAATACTATTCCAACCAAATATAAATCACTTCCTCAGACGTTTGCCTCAGAAAAAGAGTTAAAGTACGATGCACCTCATAAGCACCTTATATCCTAGTATTTGTTGTAGCACTTCACACAGTGTTTCTGACATTTCCAACTAAATTATATTCTGTGACAGACCGTCTGAGGAGTTTTCGCTGTTTTCCTGTAAACTTCTGAATTTATTTAGCTGGAATAAATGTGGCACATGTATTCCCCCATTCTCTGTCAATGTCTGTATTTTGAGACAAATCACTATTCAGATTAGAAAATTATTATCATTATTTTTTTAAACAAATTTACAAGATTGTGGACCCTTTAAGTTACACCCCCTCAAATTCTCCCCATTCGATCATTTCTTCTCCCCCTTTGTCTTTTCCCTCCTACTTCCCTCAAACCTCCAGCCAAGCTTTCTGCTCCTCCCCGCATGGATAACAGTTTTTTCCACCACAGCCTCCACCGCTGGGTCGGTAAACTGGTGCTGACAGCTGGAGTTCAAACTCCAACCGAGGCACTTGACTGAACAATTTTCCAGGATCATTTCAGCAGCCAAATGTAACTGCCAACCGAAACAATTCCATCATGTCTTGAGGAGTCGTAGTTGAAATACGAAACATTACAGTACAGTAGGTCTTGTGTGGATCGGATCAGAAGGGGGGCACTGCCTTTGGAGCAGCAGCATATTAGTCCAAGACAGAGGAGATGCGCTCGCCTGTCAAGGACTGAAATACGCCCAGCCCTGCCTGTGTGCATTATGGAGCCGTTGTACGAAGTGGTTTATGGTTCAGCGGATATATTTGAGATTAAACACTCCAGTGGGTTGATTATCTTTCCATGAGTGAAGGTGAAGCTCACACAACAACCTACACTGCTGCCAACATGCTGGATGACTTTCCTCTGCCTTATTCCATCTACAACAGGGGGGTGGACATAATGACATGAACACCTGCACAATATAATGCAGTCCAAGACAATAGCCCTGAAATAATTTTTTAAATAAGTTTTTGCTGAGACAGTAGCAGAGAGGTGTTGATTGGTAGCTTGTTGGATCAAATGTATTTGTTTTCCATCCAGAAATGACCAAACCAGGGCACATTTAGTGCAGTTCTTTCTTGATATATTTTCATCTTACACCAGAAGAAAAGCTGATAAGGAGCATTGTTGCAGATCTTTAATAGGAAAAATGAATAATTATGTTATTTTTGTCTCTTTATTTTGTCTTCCATCGCAGCGGCATGTCTTTCATAACAGTATTTAGTCTCAAAACACTGCGAGAATGCACTGATTCTTATAATAGCATTTGTTATTGTGCTGTATAGCTCCTGTGAGTGTCTTTCTGACAAAACATTATATTGTGTCTCTGCTGCATTTTAGACATAAATTATCAATTTGTCATTACAGACTTGGTAATCAAGCCTCAGAGCTTCAGCGCCGGACTAAATTAAACTGATGAGCATTTTGTTTCTATGTAATTATGTTCCATAGGGGGAAGGAAGGAAATTAAGAAACTAAAGACTTTATCTGGCAAGTAAGATACAGTTTTGGCATTTGTTCTGAGTAGCAGTATCAGTGGAAAATGTGAGAACATGAAAAGCATGATAAGATAACTGAATAAATAGGTTGCATGCTATTGTGATAGTTACTATAAAGCACAATGGACAGACCAAACAGGAAAAAAGTATGTTGTGGCCAATTTCGGCTTGTATTGGCTGACTGGCATCAGCTGTTTGCAATATGCTGCACAATAATTAGCTCATTCACATCCAATCATATTCATTATATATATTCGTATGTGTTTAATAAGGGGGAGTTGCTCTCTCAGCAGAATCCTTGTCGCTGCTTTGATTCATTGAGAGCTCCCTCAAACAACCCTTTCCGCCAGATTTAACTGTGTAAGTATTTACTATAGCCAATTCCCTCATGCAAGTCTGTCTGACTAAACTGAAAGACAAAAACGCTTATGAGTGTTTGCTAAGATTTATAGGGAAGTAAGTCATGGAACAGTTTGAAAGTGAAGGTTTACAAGATGAAAAAAGTAAGCCAGTTCAACAGACCTAAAGAGCAAGAGCAAAAGATATTGTCTCTCCTCTGTCACTCTTTGTTCCATATTGTAATTTCAGTACGGCCTTCTTCCATTTGCTACACTTTATTACCAATGCTGGTAATAAGGTGTTTTATAGGAGAAAGTCTTATTGACAAGCATAGCATGAAAAAACAACTCTGAAAGAAGAATCTTGTTTTAGTCTTTAGAGCTTCATCAGGTAAAAATCCTATAGACAAGCAGCACAGAAATGATACATACATACATGTAACCCAGATTCACTCATTATATTTATGTATTAAAGGTCTGAGGACCAAAACACAGGTGATTAGCAGTGTGCACCGTGCCAAAAGTACTAGATAATATTGTTATATGAGCAGATAACGAAACGTAGGGCTGAAAAATTAGTTGTTTCTATATCAAAATAAGGATTTTTTGCGTGCACGAGTGCAGCTGTCAATGCACATGACTATTACTCATGACTATAGCTATTTATAGTACCTATACAACTAATCCATCACATGTACCTGTAAGCCATCATCAGCGGCAATAGATCTGTCCCTGGAGTTTAATTTATAGAAAGTAATTACAATTTAAATTACAATTGCAATATTGGTCAGAAAAATTGCAATTAGATTTTTTTTTTTTAAATCATTCAGCACTAACTTCATGTAAAGCTGTGAGCCGAACACATGATTGTAATATATCACGGCAGCAGTGCAGATGGATGAATGAACTCCACATGTGTAGCCATAATGACACAAAGTCATAATGGAAATAATGGCATGCAACAACAGCCACCAGTACATATGGATAATCTGCATAGTAATGTGTAATACCATAAAAGGGTAATAACATACTGGATCATATAATATAATTACATTCACACATTAGCTTGACAACTCATTGAAATTTGTGGAAATTAACATATTTATTTCAACACATTTAAAAAGGTAGTTTGTCCCAGTTAGTTCTGTTGTCACACATATTGACTTCATACAAACAAACTCTCCTTTCAAACACTGCATCACTGCCCTGTCAGCTCTGAGTTGAGTGCTTTTTTTTCTGCCGTTTGATAGTGTTGAGTTGCTGCCAGAGTGTGTTTTAGCTTCAGTTATGTCTTTCAACCATCAAAATGTCTTTGAAGAGTCGCTGCCCTCCTTCTGCTTCCATGCTTGAACATCTACCTTCCTGTGTAAAAAACATCTTTGAGAAAATATGGTCAATATTCTGTGATCAGTGGGGCTAAATGATCTTATGAACTTACCGATTAAAGTAACATTCATTGGTTATTTGCATTTCACGGCATGCAAAGTCCGTAATCTGCACTCTCTCTCTCATCTTTACTTGTTTGACCATCTGCCAATCATAAAAAGTTGATTTCCATCATTGACATCATTAAACCACTGCTCTCTAAATTGGTGGATGATATGAGCTGATTATATAAAGTGGAGAAAAATTTCACTGAGCGTGTGAAAAGTAGAAAATCTGTTGCACGGACTGCTTAGCAAATGTTGTTGAGTTTAAAATGTAGTGGTTGTTTTGACATAAGAAGTGCGAGCCTGCATACTTATTAAGTGCATTAAGGTACTTCAAAGGGAGCTGAGGGCAAGTCAGTTTCTTCAAGTGTATATAAAGAGAGAACTATGGCACAATTAGTCCTCCGTGTAAATATTCTGGTCGCTGACAGAAACCAATGTATGTTTAAGACTGATTTATAATTGACACATATGTTGCATATTACATCAGTGGACTGCTCTGGTTACATGTTGCAAGTCTGCTTAACAAAGTTCATCCAAAAATGCTCTCGCAGTCATTTGTGAGTTGAAATGTCTGCTTAGTTTTGCAGAAAAAAATTTGGTAAAAGAAAGTTATCACCAGAGACGTTACAGTGCGTGTCGGTGTTACTGTGTTTAGACTCTCAAGTTGCATCAAGAGAGACTTCCGATTTGTCAGAGTTATTCCTCAAGCATAAGTTCCACACATTATGTCAGGTATGAAAAATGAAGAGGCTCTTGGGGGGAAGTATTATGAATTAAACAGCTTAATGAAAGTTTTTAGTGCTGCCAGCAATATTCGTATTACTCACACACTCTCTTTCCTGTCTTTGTCTCATCGTTACAACAAATGTTTGTATGGTTTGTAGTGGTGGCAACTAATTTCTTAACTGACTGTAAGCAGAAAATGTACTAACATGTGATCTGAATGTGGATAATATAATTAATAATCATTTTATAAGAAGTACGGTCTAGACCTGCTCTATTTAAAAAAAAGTCCTGAGATAACTTCTATTAGGATTTCGCGCTATACAAATAAATTGAATGAAAATGAATTTAATTTAGAAGAAAGAAAAAGCATGTGTTAATTTAAGGTGTAAATGCACGCTGCACAAAGCATTGTGATTGGAATGTGATCAGATCAGCCAAAGCACAATTGACTATATTGATTATTTTCTAATGCCTTACAATGAAGAAGAACTTTTGTTTTTCTTCACAAATAATATATGTACTGTTTTTGAAAAAACAGCCTATGCGGTTGTGTGATGAAGATTATAGCATATTTATGTCACAGCATCCTTATGAATTATTTATAAGAAAATCCTACAATTAGCATCTTAAGTTTAATTGCAATAAGTATCACCAGGAGCAGCTTCCTGATTATTTGGCTGTTTTCTATTTCTCTGAGTTTCGATGTTGTGGTTCATGGTTTGTTGTTACTGTTGCTCTATGATGATGGAACCCCTCTTCTTATTTTCATTGCATCATTACCCCTAATACACAAACACATACACATCTAACCACAAACACACACCGTTCCTGCTGTGCAGTAAGCTGACTGGCCATATTCTGGGCTTACGTGCCCCATGGGGCTGTTTCCTTGCAGTGCTCAGTCTGAAAACTTCTTATCCCCACTCTGTCTCCTATCTCAGCTCTGTGCTCAGCTATGACAAGAGCACATCGTGAGCATATTACTTAATTGGATGACAGAACAACATGCTTCCATCCAGTTATGAGCCAGAGGTTATGGCCTGTGATTCAGCACAAAACACATTAAAATAGATTATTCTTGTCTTCTGACTGCTTTCTTTCAATGTAAATCCAAAACACAAATATAGTCCGTCTTGGTGATTTCTGAGAAGTGTACAGCGATACATTAGTTAAAGCCTTATTGTGAATAGAAGCAGCTTTGTACAGCGTGTAGCCTCATGCCATTTGTTGCCATGAAGTACCTGTAATTAGCAATGAGGTTGTGGCTTATATACAGCAGTTACCAGTAAAGCTGAGTGTTGAACTTAAATATGTTTTGACTGAATTTTGTACCAACGAGAACTTTTAATTGTCAGTAGTTGGCTGTAACTCGCGGTTTAGATTGTAGGCTGATTGTTAATTAGAGTGTTTTCAGGGCTCTAGGGATGCCACTATAATTTTTTGACAGTTGGTTGGTCCAGTCTGAAATTTCTCTTACACCTGCTAAACATCAAAGCCCCTGTCATTGCACCAAGTATTTTGGTAAATGGACTGCACTTATATATATTTTTAGCATGCTGACAATAGCATTTAGCTCAAAGGACTGCACTAAGTACAGGCTCACAGAACTGCTGCAGACCATGATTTTGGTCATCTTTACATTGTATTTTGTTTAGGTAGCTGTTACAACCTTTAACTCTTGTATTGTTTTCACTTTTGGGACCCTCTGGTATCCCTCGGGTCAATTGATTGTAAAATTTTACGTCATAAACCATTAACATTTATAGTCTTTATCTCGATTTCAAACAATTGAGATAAAATATAAGTTTAATGATTGCAATCAGTCTCTACTAGAACACAATTAACATTGGAGGTGTGATTAGTTTTTTTGTCATAAGGTTAGAATTGATGTTTAAAATCCACTATACTTAAGACTTGGTCATAAATCATGCTTATCTTGGAAAAAATGAATGAAAACCATTCAATTTGTCCATTCTTAGACAAATATGTCTGTGGGGCTGCTCCAGCGGCCGCCTGTGGTGCTCCTGGTGGTACATAATCCAAATGAAGGCCAACTTCAAATTCACTTTCAGAATCAAAATACTTATATATATAATATATTATATAATATATAGAATATATGGAAGATAGGGTGTGTGTGGGCATTTTTTTTTGTGTGTCTCTGTGTATCCTGGTCAAACTGACCTGAAGAAGAGTTTTTTTGTTTTTTTGTACACGTTTATCACAAAAAAAAGCTTAGACCATTGAGTTTCACGTAGAAAAAATATATACTTATACCATCAATTTGACCCGAATACCATACAAAGGTTACGAAGATTGGCATGTTTTGTTTAATCATAAAGCAAATGACTGGGACAGCACTCCCGTTAAACTTTTTGATTTTTCCACATGGATGTTTCGAGCAAGACGCCGTCCTTCAGCGTGTATTCTGGCAATTATATAATGAATATACACAGGTAGGATTAATTATAGGTTTTCACAACCAACACAACAAGTACATGGGCAGTGCAGGGGGAGCAACAAGCACAGGCACATGTTTTGTTTAATCAAGAAAATGAAAAATGAAAAATATGTTTGTACTCAAAAAGTAACTTAGTTTTAGTATCGGGAGCAATTTCAATTGTCACTGGTATTAAAACAATTTACACTCCACCAGTGGAGAGGTACTTTGTGGAGAGTACATTACAGAATAAAATGAACACCAGGAACAAAAACTACTTAGTATTAGAGCCTGCTTGTATCCTTGTAGAAATAACGTAACAGCCAATAAACTACAGTTAGCTACTGGAACACAACTTTGACCAGATCACATTATTCAGCTGAAACTATCTTGTGTATGAAACTTTATTATCCAGCATGCATGCTTCATATCATACAAAATATTCAGCTTAGCAGTGTCCTCCAGCTATGGTTACAGATCCATGCCAACAAAGTTTATGGCCCTTGTGGCCTTCTGTAGACATCAAGTTAACATATGCCACATAATTCACTTGGAAGAGATTAAGCTGAAGGCTGTAAAATTTATCTAGAATGATACTGTGCTTTTAGACCTCTCATTCCCAGAGCAGCCATGTTGTTGACCCCAGCAATACATGGCTATGAATAATATGGAGCAGCTTTAACATCCCAATAGATCATACTGCCTATCTCTTCAGAGGACATCCCCTGCACGTTTGTTTTAGAAGTCTGATTTATGTTTCTTTGCCCATGAGGATCTTATTTGCATCCAATGACATGCTGATGATAAGTAAAGTAAATTGTGTTTCTAATCACTGGATATAAGGTAAAATAAGAAAGGAAGAAGATACATATGAGGAAGCTGCTGATGGCTGCTATGACTTCAATTATTTTAATTAGATGATTGGTATTCATACCGCATTACACTGCAGCCATGTTACCAAAAAACCTTGACAAATCCCAGGCTCTCCATGCTTCCCTCTTTTCGCACCAACATACTAATTAATAAATCCTTCTTGGACAGCTATCGGCTTTGATTAGATCCTCATACTTGTCCTTACACCCTCCTGATGGCAAGAACAGCCGATGTAAGCTTAATTCAATTGTCTAGAAGTGCTGCAACTTGTACTAGCTTCAGGAAAAAACAAAAAAAAACATAATTGTTTCTGAAATATGTCAGGTTGGCTGTCAAACTTTAGCTCGGAAGCAGCCGGTAATGTCAAACAGTTTTACTCTTATTAAGATTGAAAAATGCAGCATAAGGCAGTGCTTTTAATGACTGCAAGTAAAGAAAGATATGCAAATACGTGCCGTCTAATGAAGCAGAGGACAAAAATCTAATTGTCTGATGAAGCATCGCCATCATTAAAGATTTTGTGGCGTGAAACGTTTTAGCTCTTGACCCGTGACAGCAGTGTTAGCCCAAAATTAGGATGGGTGAAAAAGGGAATAAGGCAACAAACGAAAGGAAGAAGTAGGCAAAGGAGAAGGAAGGTAGAAAAAAAAGATGGAAAGAAGGAAAGAGAACAAAGAAGAAAGCAGAAAGAGACAAAAACAATAAGAAAGAATGGAAGAAAGAAATAAAGAAAGGAAAGATATGCGGGAAGAAGATAAGAAGGAAATCAAAAAAGGAATGGAAAGATATTGAGTAATATGGTAATACACATGGCCCTTATCTACATCTTTATGAGCTGGTATAATTTCCATTCACTTTCTCTCTGGGAGTAGATCTGTTGTTGTTTATGTGGCAGTTTTCTTCACAGCAGTGATTCTCAATGGGGCATGTGATTTCTCACTGTTGGGTCAGCCTCCTCGCTGACAACAGTACATTTACATGGGACAAAACCACACCGGATGACGACCACAGACCTCCAAAGCTTGGGTTTTGGCGTGAAACTAAATTTCTAATGTTGGGTCCTCTGACAGACAAAAATGAAAAGCTTCCTGCTTGACAGGGTTTCATCTCACTGGATGGGTTTTCATTATGTGTCTTTGTTAAAATCACAACAGAAATTTGAGAGAGAGAAGCCCCAAGGTAGTCTCAGGCTCAGCCTCAAGAAATGTGGTCTCCCTCCATGACACCAGCTTAATCAATAAATAAAACATCTAATTACCAATGCCACGTTGGGATCCAATGTTGGGTCTTTAGCTTAAAGCTGTACTCATGAATATTTTTAACCATGGATCAGATGACTATGAATAATGTGAAAAGGGTCACTCTTAGAAAGTGGAGCATATTAGCAGCTAAAGAGCCAGATATTTTTTGAGGAGTTGGTTGAGACCAAAATAGAGCTATTTGCAAACACATTTACCATATCAACTTCTACCATGTTAATGATATGTTTTATTTCTTTTTTTGCTGCCCCTAAGTGGTAAGAAAAAATCAACAAGCTAACAGACACATAAAATGGACACATTATCACCTAAGTTTGTTAACGTGTAGTTGCTTAGTTAACATTCAGCAGACACAGTGCTACTTAAGCATCCATTTTAAGTCATGTGTCTGACTGTCAATCAATGTAATAATAATAATATTATATAATACTTTAATAATCCTCTAATACTTGTATATAATATGATAATGAGAAGATATAGTAATATTCACTCTTTCACTCAGCACTGTTTTTTTTAACAGTTTGTTGCTTACAAAGGATTAGGACTTAGGCCATTTGATTCCGGGCAAAGAGCGTACAGTTTATCAGTTTGTTTCCTGAAAACACAGTTTAAGCACTCCCTAATATAACCCCATAGCACCCCTAAACTCCTAAATTCCATCTCAGCCCATTGTCAAGGTTTTGATAACAACTATGTCAAGTTTCAGACCATCTACAGTAAACTGAGGGATTCTACTGGTTGTCTTTTCATACTACTGTAGCTGTCTCACTGCCAGAGAGAAATGTCAGGAAAAGAGACATGATATCATTATTAGCTTTTTAGTCATATTTCTGTGTCTTAGTCCATACACTAACAGAGTAATATTTCTGGATTCTTCCAGCGAGATTAGAGAAAAACTCATTCTTCTTTTGCTTGAGCTCAAATTTTACACACACCGCGGCCGAGCAATATCTCAAAGTAATAGGGAAATTGGAGAAGCCTCTGTCATTATTAGGGCGAGGCAGATGGTGTCCCATATTGGTCCTGATGGGAAATGGGGAAAGATGAGTCATCTGACTGTATCGAGCTGTAGGTTTGAGGGACATGCAGTGGGTAACGCTGCCTTTGTGTGTTTGTTCCGGTGCAAATGTGATTGTTTTACCTGACACAGCAGGAGAGGAAGAGGTGCGAGACGAAAGTGATATTGGTCTTTGTGCATCATCATACAACAAGATGGCATTTTAGTTTTTTAATGAATAAATTAGCCTCACACAAACATATATCATATTTCTTTTATTAACAACTACGTGGTATAAGATTAGATATAGCTTTATTCATCCTGAGGGAAATAGTTGTGTAGCAGTTGCAGTACATAGTATAAAATATCAATAAAGGTGCAAGTATAAAATTATCACATTTCAGTCATTTGTTAAGCAAAAAGTCACTATTTCCAGTTTCATAACAGTGAAGATTTCATGCTTTTCTCTGTTATTGTAAATTTAATCCTTTTGATCTTTTATGGCTATTTGATGCCATCACCTTGGGTTCTGGAAACTTGAAACGGGTAATTTCCGATTTTATAGACTAAACCATTCATTGAACAAATATAATAAATAATCTATTATTAATATTTGTAGTCCTACATTAATGCTTTGTCTGAAGTAGCAGACGCAGGTACTTCAGCTCCAAAATGTATTTAAATAATCTCTTTCTGTCAGGCTTTGTGGTGTTGTGTCTTGGCGTTGTGTCTTTTGATACACCAAATTGTCCACCTCAGCCAAGCATGAAAACCTTTTTCTGTGATATTTCAAATTGTTTAAGGTGAATCCAAACTTATTTGCAGTGAGTTATAAGTATAATATATTGAGTATGTGTGCAAAATACTCCAATATGCCAACTACATCCAGAAACCTACAAGGATTTTCCATTACGTTCCTTTTATCCTTGGCCCCAGTTTTTTTTATTTTATTTTATTTTTTACTTGATATGTTCTGCTATCTGGTCCTTCCCCAGTGGTTGTAGTGCTGCATCAAAATTACTTTCAATTTCTTAAATCCAAGTGGCTGCTACATCTCTAGCTTTCCCTTTGTGGATATTTAATATGTTTCACCGTGAAAGCATTTTTGTATTTTTATCTGGACTTTTTATTCAGTGTTGTTAGCTTAGTATTGGAAATTAGTCACTGCTTCTTAGAGCCTGACGTCTAACACTAAATGTGGTT
Source organism: Morone saxatilis (assembly GCF_004916995.1). Lineage (NCBI taxonomy): Eukaryota > Metazoa > Chordata > Actinopteri > Moronidae > Morone > Morone saxatilis. Next base: position 8,629,338 of record NW_023339796.1, on the reverse strand, counting down.
TGAAGGAATACAGTTTCCAGCTGGGAGTGTTAGAGTTAGTGTGTGTTGAGTGCCCTTGATGCTTGAGAGGTTAGATGTGATGAGGCACGCTATGGCTGTGATGCCTGTGAGAGAACGAGAGAACGACAGAGAGAGAGAGAGAGAGACTCCTCTGCCTCTGGAGAGTGTCCCTCTTTTGGTTTTTACTGCATCACAGTTGTTTTTGTCACAACCAGAGCCCCATATGTCTGTGAGAGCAGGTCTGGCACAGTAGGTCAAAGCAACAAGCCACAGCAACCATCTGGCCCCACATTTGTCAAAATGTCAGGTGGGTTTGATTCTCCGCCCTTCACCTCCCGGACGCTCTCCTTTTGGCATGCCAGTCTCTGTCTACGCATGTCAGGTGGCAGCTCTTAAATACAGTGTGTGTGTGTGTGTGTGTGTGTGTGTGTGTCTGTGTGTTTTATGTATGAGTCTGCTTTTTC
>NW_023339796.1:8601027-8628774 GCF_004916995.1 Morone saxatilis | reverse complement strand
TGTTGCTGTGCCTCTGTCTGTCTGTCTCCCTCTCTCTCTCTCTCTCTCTCTCCCTCCGTCTTCCTTTATTTCTGTATGTCAGTCTTTTGTTTTGTGTCTTTCTTTTCTGTTTCTGACCCTCTTCCTCTTTGGCTTCTGCTGTCACATTGATATATCCGGTTCAGTGCTAGTCACTCTTTCCTCCCTCTTCTCTCTCTCTCTGAAGATGCTGTCATGTCAGGGCGCTGCTAACTGTACTCTGGTTTGTCACTCTGGTCCAATACCACAAAGTATTATCTCTGTATCGAAATCCTGACTTCAAGGCAGCTAAAATGTACTCAGAGCCTATAGATCCCCTCCAGACATATATTTAGACGGATATGCAAAAAGTCTGCTTGGAAATATAATAATAATAAACAAAAAAGTATAATTTCCACATTAATGTGCACTTGTGGCTTCAAGTTTCTGCATCACATGTTGCACACTGGACTCTGCACATACACAGTTCTGTACAGTGAAACTCAAACTATCAACTGTAGGAACAAGAAGAGTGGAGTGGAGGAGGGTTTTAGGACCTAGGATGGTAATGCAAACACAGCAGGGACATATAATGTAAAGATAATACCATAATCTTCCCATTGGGACATTATTACACAGACCATTATTTTAACTTCTGGCTGAAGTTTTGGGAAATGTGTATAAAAATTACATCTAGAGTATCTGCATTTGATGCAATGATGCAGCCATAAAAATATGAGTTTGTATATTATTTTAAGAAATTAATTGAGAAATTGTTAAAGAATATAATAACCATATATTAATGTCTGTTTTTGGCTAAATTAAGGAAGGAAGGAAGGAAATTTGTTGATTTGTATACTATAAAAGGTCCTGTGTGTATGGATCTATTAGCAGAAATGGAATGTAATACGCATAACTATGTTTTCATTGTATAATTATTTAATAAGAACCATTATGTTTTATTACCTTAGAAGGAACCTTTTTTTTATCTATAGACACTGGGGGTCACCTTCCATTGAGGCCGCCATGTTGAATCGCCATGTTTCTACAGTAGCCGAGAGCAGACAAACCAAACACTGGCTCTAGACAGGGACTTTCACTTTCAATGTTGTTCAACATTTTGGTTCCCTGTCTTAAAATATGTCGTAATGTTTATGTATTGATATTTAATTCTGTAGTATGAATTGGAGATAGTGGTTTAGATTGTATTCAAAGTTTGTATAAATGAGACTTTTGTTCTTGAAATCACTGAGTCGTCTGTGTGAATCAGGGCAGCACAGTAAATCATACTGTATGCTGAGATTTTAATTTTCAGTGTTATTTCAGCTTTGGTCTCTTGAGACTGTTTGGCCTTTCCACTGAACCTTTTGAATCAGTAAAACCTTTAATTAGGAATAAAACCATTAAATTTACTGTGTGTGTCAGTGTATCATATAGAGGGCAGAATAATTGTGATTTCCCTCACTCCCTTTACACTTAATATTAAATGTTAATATTTTCAGCTGTTTTAATTCAGCACTGACTCTCCACACAATAACCAGAAATGAAAAGGAACATTGTGGACTGTTTTTATTTCCATACGGAGATCTCGGTCCAGATCCTTGCAATAAAACAAAAGTTACATTACAGTTTATATTGGTGAGTGCTGTCCTGTACTTATTTACTCACAACAAATTACTTGCTTCATTGTTTCAGTGCTGCAGAGTAGCATATCACCACTGGCTGTTGTGTTGATGTTGCCCTGACCCGCGTCTATCGACTACACTGAGCAGGAAAATGGTAATTGAATTGCCCATCGTGGCCCGGCCTTCCGCTTTATTTGGGAGCTCCTTTGCGTCCGGACTGCCAGAAAGTCATTACAGCAAATTAGTTATTCTGGCCCCATGCCAACCCCGTCACGATCTTCCCTCCTCACTCTTTGTGGTCTGTGCCAAGCTCTCATAAAGCAGGAAATACGCTGCTGCGAAAAATGATTGAAGACTGTAAGGTTATGAATTAGATATACATAGCCTGGCATGTGTTTGTGTTTGTGTGTGTTTGTGTGTGCATGGTTGACTGCGGTATCTAATCAAGCTTTGATGAGCCTCCTGTTTCCCAGGTGGCAGTGGAATGAAGGGATCATCATCTTTTATTAAGAACGCATGGCCGAGTGCATTTAGTCACAAATGTTCACACAGGCTCCAATGAATGCAATAGCTCTCTTTTCTCCTTTTCTCATTCATGTATTTCAGTTTTTGTTTTTAAGAAGGTTTTTTTGGGGGTATTTTTGTGACAGCAAAGGCAGACAGGAAATCGGAAATTGCTCCGATACTGCCGAAAATGCTTGGATCGGTATCGGAGCTAACTGAAGTCCAGGGCACCGATCCGATTACCACGTAATTTATTAAATTAGTAATCCGATATGGTTACTGGTTAAGCTCCTTACAGCTCTGGTACAGTTTTTCCTCGCCGCTCTTAAAACAGTGGCGCTGTGCTGCAACCTGGCCAGCTGCTGTTTTAGGAGGGACGAGGAGGAATTGTCAGCTGAAAGAGACACCACAGACCACGTGTGTCAGAGACGGTTGACGCGAGGATTTGGGCTATCTAAAGTAGACACTTATCAGTGTCGGCGTGTGGCAATATTTTCAACTAGGAATCTCCCAAGTAGACTGCGACATGGTATTGTAAGTTGCTGTTTGCACTACTGTTTTTCTTACTGTTTTATTTAAAAATAAATGGGCTTTGATTTGCTGTATTTATTCATGTTTTACAAAGAGTTCTAACCTGAGCCAGGCCTTACCACAATGATAATCATATCACAGTCATGCAGGCGTAGTATGATATTTTTTTTATAACATATAATTTTTTTGGTATCGGATCGGTACTCGGGATCGGCCAATACCCACAGGAAAAGTATCGGAATCGGTATCGGGAGGGAAAAAATGGTATCGGAACAACGCTGTAACCACTCGGCTACCAAGGCCACTATTACCTTAGTTACTGTTGCTACCATGTCAAGCATTTTGTTCATGGATATAAATAAACCGTATTGTTCTTGTTTTGCCATGCAAAGCTATAGTGCTAGTACTATAGGTATGGTAAGGACAAATGTAAGATCAGACTGTTATTTCGAGGACTAGCTGATGTGTTTTTTAACACTGTCTTGGATATTTTTTGGTGCAGTTGCTGGAGGGCAAACTTCCTCAAATCCAGTAAATAGCAGGACAGAGCTGCTAACGTTAGCCTAAACTCTGATGGCATCCAATGACCAGCTTCTGTACAGTGTAGAAATACAACACAGTGGCTGACTAGTCATGAACTGTGCTTTATTTTAACATAATCTGTATTCCCATAAACTAATGTAGTTAATAATGTGCTCCTTGGCCTAGAAAGCTAGTTAGCTGGACATGGCAATGATTGCAGCTTACTTGAGCAGATAAACACACTTTTTAATTCATCTGTATGCTTTTTCTCTTATGCTATTGATTTTTGGAAACAAAGACACTACCCTCCACATTCTTTAAAAAGCCAAGTATTTGTCTTACTACATCCTTAGCACACCTCTTACATAGCAGAAAAATCCAAAAGCTGACAGACCTCGGTTCGCTACGATTGCTAAGCTATGATTTTACAATTGTTGTTTTCTGGAGTACAGTTCCTTTTTCTTCTTAACACATATGCTCATGTGCACACACAGTAAGCTAACACACACAGACACGCATTTAACTCAATCTCCATTAAGTGAGATAAGGTGAAATCTCTCTGCCTCTCCTGTGGTCCCTCTTTCCCTGCGCTGACTGACTGGCCAAATGATAGGATGAGAGGCCCCACCTCTGCCTATCTGCAGGACACTGATAAATCCTGACACACACACACACACACACACACACACACGGACACTCCAAATTTGTGCACAGACATACACACATTACATTCAAACACACACACACACACACACACAGACTTGCCGTGTGGTGACAATCATTCAGGAGGCAGGTCACTGGCTGGGCCTTAATCCATCTCCATGGCAACAGTTCAGGTATGTTGTGTGTGTGTGTGCGTACGGTCACCAGACATGAGAGACAGTTGCATGTTGGTCTTCATCACACACACATGCTCACACACACACTCACAGAGGGAGCAGCAGCAATGGATTTATCTGGTGATACTCAGATATGGCTGATAGGGTTAATTGGTTTTCAGAGGGCATGTTGAGAAAGAGAGACTGACACTGACCAGATTACTGCAGAGACACCAGGGAAGTACTGCCAGAGACAGAAAGAGCAAGAAGCATGAGAGGAGCACAGAGAAAATAAATGTAAGTGATGACATGAGAGCAGGAAGTGCAGGGAGGGAGGGGAAGTGGAAGAAGATTTACCTTTCACCTTGGGAGTGGAGCAGTCATAAGTGAAAAAATAAAGGCTAGGATGAAACAACAAATGTATATTTCCCTTAATTTATTTATTTGTTTTTGTGTCCCCAAAGGCCTTTTAAACTAATTTTCCCACCTCTTAATTTGAATTTGGATGAAAAGGGTTTAAATTAGAGCCAGGCCTTTATGTGGTATCAGCACATATGTTGGACAATAAAAAGCAAGACATTTCAGTGCAGAAAGGCCAAAAGATGTGTTTGACATAGTTGACAAAACCTCAATGTCCATTTAGTTCTGGACCTTTAGATCATATCAGATGATCCTCAGCAGTTTTCCCAGATGTAGTGGAATTGTAGGTGTATTTCAGTCAGATCAGGTGATATGATTGAAAAGATTGAAGGTAAGATTTGTTGACTGCTGTGTCAAGGGACGCCCGGTGGGAGTGCCTTTTTCTTCTAAAGATGACAATCTTTACTCAAACTTTTAAACAAATTCCTCTTACAATGGCAGTGGGGATTCCACCGACAGTGAGCAACAACAGGAGGTCAAAGAGGGCATGACAAATAACTGTTCGAATGCTGAATAAATAAATAGTGGCTGCCACCGACCTGGGTTAGAGTGGTTTTACTGTGAGTGGGTTTTAGGATTAATGTTACCTTCCACGGAGTCCCCTTGCTCTTCCCAACAGGGTTAAAAGACAAAAACCTTAAAGCACCAACAAGGTACATTCTTATTGATTATGTTTGGTGATTCTGGCAGCCCCTGTGTACAAAAGCGGTAGTTTTTCCGCCGCCTCTTTTAATTGATTTCAAGGGTAATCCGACCAGGTGGCAGGCATTAAGAATAACTATGTAGAAATGGCCAATCTTCTCGCTTCTTCTTTTCTTGTGTGCTTATAGGTCATATAGAGGAATCAGTATTACATTGAGACTGTTTCACAAGCAGTTAAAAACTATATTCTGATGATTCCTCCCTTTAAAACATTTCTCTTGTCATATTCAAAAATGACTCATGTTATATCTAGAAGTGCAAAATCAGGGGCAACTGGATTTGCTCCGATCCTTGAAGATGTTTTGCCTCATCCAAAGCCCTTTGAATGCTTCTTCAGCTACTCTCAAGGTGTTAAAAAATGACTCTACAGAGTTTAAATGACTTCCCACCAGTCATTCAGCACTGAAGACGCCTTTTGGATGAGAATCTAAATGTCTTCAAGGATCTGGCAAGACCAGTTTATAGCTCAGGTTTTCCAGACATAACCAAAATGCACACATCTTTGCTTTGCTGTGAAAGGGACTTCCATTACATTCGACAGGTGTGTGCCAAGGGATTGCTAACACTCAGGAAACCTTTTTGAAAGAGCACATTGAGCCTTTAAGACAGCTGAGATATCAGTGTCATGAATATTTCAGAAGAACTCTGAAAATCTGAGGGCAGTTGTTTTTTTTTAGTCAGTTTTATCTTCTGGCTCGTTGAGATGGTTCATTATCGATTTCACTGAAGATGATAACCAGCTCCAGATGGTCCAAATCTCATTTCCAAATCCACCATTTCTTTTAGCCGTGCCTTGCCTCATACACCCTGTTGAACACATTACAGGGACCTGCCAGCAACCACAACAGAGAGTGTTACAGCCACAGTTTCCTGCTGTCAGCCACTGAGCCTCTGCAGTGGAGCAACTGGACACCTTGATGGCAGACGATGAGTGCTCTCCACTCAATTACTCCACCTGTATTTTCCCAGGCAGCCAGTGATTCACCTCAGCGGTTTTCCAGTCAGAGGTCTCCTTTCCCAGCTGCTGCCTGCTCTTAATCCCAGTTATCAACCACCCACGATGTACTGGGTATCGGTCATCTGTGCTGGTGCAGAAGCTTGTCTGTAATATTGTGTATCTGGACATCCTTCTTTTTAAAGCTGCTTTAATTACCATTTTTTTCTATTGACTATAGGTCAGATGCGTAAGGTGTCGCTCATAGTGGCAAATGCATTGAATTTCCTCTGACTCTGCAGTTCCCCTCAGCTCTACGGTGCATTTTAGTATCTTTCAGCTCATTGTTTTTGTATGACAACTAAACTGTTTATACACACAGTTCTAATCAACATCATTTTCAACCGAATCAGGTAGCAGCTGATGAACCAGCTGTACGCTACCTGCTGGCTCCAAACAGCAGACAGACAAAGTTAGCGACTAAATGGTGAACATAGTGGAGCGTTTAGCAGAGAAACAGTCAGATATTTATCACAGAAGTTGGTAGAGACCAAACCAGAGCTCAAAGGAGAGTGAATCCTAGACTAAGATGGACTCTAAATGAATGAATGTTTGTTGTCTGTCTGTCTGATGAATGTGTAAATAGTCAACTGTTTGTTAGCACTTTCACCATATCAACTTAAGTATAAGCTAACAATATTCTAGTGTTGTGTTTACAACATGTGACCGCGACACTCACCATATTCAGCGCCAGTGTTTGGTTTGTCCATTCTGAGCTTCTGCAGAAACATGGCGGTTTACAGTTCACAGAAGTTAAAAGGTGATAAAGTTAATAATCAATTGCGATCAAGATTTTTTGATGCACTTATTGTTAGTCACTTTGGACAAAAGCCTCAGCCAAAAGGGTGTAATTTCATTCGATGTAAAATATCAGCTCACCATGATTTCTATTATTTAAATGCCAGTTACTGCACAATGAACTAATGAAAGCCTGTAGTTGGGAGACTATTGTCTGAAATTAAAGCTGCGACCAACATTTAATTTACCTAGTGTTCCTGCAATGCGAGGCACCTTGCAAAAGGAAATCTGTCATTGTGAGGGGGACCTGCTTGGTTAAAGAATTAACAAATGTGGGGAAGTTACAGAAGTAAAGTAAGAGTCTGTGCAGAACACTGAATTGAGGGTTGAGGTGCTGGATGATGCAGCTAGTTGAAAGTCTGTCTCAGGATAATTTTTCATGATATTTTTTCCAAATATCTGTCAGTTTGAGGAGGCAGAGCTCTAACTCATAGAAACCATGTTTGTGACACACACATACTTGTCACACTTGTCACTCTTGTCATTAAACTCACTTATACGAGACTTATATAAGACCGTATGCTCACATGCATATGCACACTGTATTATGCCTGATAAAAAATTAATGGAGCAGAAATGTCCTTGAAAGTTAAAAGATGCCTGTGAAATTGCAAATGAGGAGCCAGAAATCGCCCTCTGCTAAATTGGAGTACCCTTTCTGCATTTCACCCTGTCAACATGTAATTTGTTGATTTGTCAAAAATTCACACATGAGTGGTTTTACTGTTCCCTGTGGGCCTGTGTAGGCAAACTGTGGCAGAACAGTCCCCTTCCAGTGCATTGTAAGTGAGAAAAAATTAGAAAAAACATTTGGTCAGGAAACAACAGACCTAAAGCAGGAGGTGGGGGGAGCAAAATGCAGCCGGCAGCTGGGGAAAATGCAGAGTCCACAGAAAACACTGCGTCAACAAAATAAAACAACCAATATTGAAAAAACTCAACAATGGAGCGGTCGGAGATGGACTGGTTTTAGCACAGAGGAACTGCACCATCCTCTTCAACGTGGCCTGTGGCCAGTTTATATTGTGAAATGATTGTTGCATCTTGTGGACGTACATTTGAAATACAACACTTCTTACATATCACATATCAATATTCAGTCAAATAGTTACATGAAATTACCCCAAAAATGAACAAAATGCAGTAAAAAATCTGATCAAGGTATCACAAATTAATGCACACACTCACATACCATTATATCAATCAATCCCATTGCCTCTGTATACTCCACTTAAACTGGACAGGCACAGTATAATGGGTGTCAGTTTACCTCACATCCTGCAACTGATGTGAACTCTCTTATGGCAAGAAGTGATTTGGAAAGATGTAAAGCGCCATAAAGCCGAGATGCTGGGAGGTTCACACGCAGACGTCTTATTAAAAAATAATGATCTAAATTTAAAAAATAATATACACTGGCCGCAATAATGCTTAATGAGGTTAGGAGCACAAAAAGAGGGCTTGGTTTTTGTAAAAATATATTTGCTCATCTGCAGGGAGCTACACAGCAGAGACTGTCTTTCTTTCTGCCTCCCTGACTCATTGTTTCTGTCTCTCAAACACACAAACAAATGCAAGAAAATTAGAATCTGTGTTTATATTGATTGTCACTTGCAGCACAATAGAGCGACTTCTGAGATGAAACTTTTTGAACTTTTTGCAGAGACATGAGGTAGTTCTTGTGAAAGGCATTTATAAATTATACAACCAATGCAAAAGCCACAATAAGAAAAAGTGTCTTATTATAAAATGTCAAAATGTGCATAACTTTTTGACACTTTTTAAAGAAGACTAAATTCAATATTTGAGATATAATTTAACATAAGATTTTATTGTGCAAAGGCTCATTACTTTAATAGTTTAGATTATTGTCATTTTACTCCACAACTATTATTTATATTTTGTCCCAAGAATCACTGAATATTGTTTTACTTCTGTGAAATAGTTGCTTCTTTTAAAGATTTATTCAACTTCTAGCTGATCTTGCTTTACTTAGTTTCTGGGCTGATTTTGGTCATATTTTGCTCTCCTATCCTCATATGATGTTGTTCCAACCTATTGAACCGACTGTTGGAGCCCTAGTGGATTTGTGACAATAGATTTTTTGTTACCTGCACAGGGGATTATGCTCTCAAATCTCAGGTATTAGTGGGTTTACCAGGGAGATTACGCATTGTACTTGATTCACGGTCAGTCCAAACAGATAATGCACCAGTATGGAAGCAAGTGTACCTCCAAAAAAACAAAAAACAAAAGAAAGAAGTGTGTCCTGAACAGTAGTAAGGACAGTCAGCAGATGCATTAATCATCTCGCAGATTTTCGGTGTTGTCAAAACTGGGTGGTTTTCCCTAATGGCCAAGGAATACGTGACTGCAGCAAATTTGTAACAGTGGTTCATTGTTCTGCTACATACTGTAGATATTAAGGCATTCATCCAATAGGGAAGTACTTTTTTATGATATGAGGAATGAAGCTTCAAACTGGGACCCAGTCTCATTTACATAAACAAATTTAATCTTGTCATGTGGGGCCCCTCACATTTATACAGATTTTGCATTAGGACTTAACAGTACTACACTAGTCAGATTTGCATGAAAGTCTACATTACAGTCATGATAACTAAAAAAGTAAATTTTCCAGTGTAAATATAATAGATTTCTCTTCAGTTCACTATACTGATATTGTCTATCAGGAATAACAGTGAATGAATGAAGATTTTATTTTTGTGTACATACAACTGCAGCCAGCCAACAGTTGCTTACAAGACACCACCAAACCAAGTCCTAAAATAAAGAGCAATTTCAATCATTTTCACAATAAGTTTTTCAGACCTTCATGTCTGTACTTATGTGGTATAGAGCACAACTAATAAATACTTTCATCACCAATTCATCTACGGATTGTTTTCTTGTTTAACTGAAACATTATTTGGTTTATAAAATGGCAAAAAATGCTGATTTCTCAGAACCCAATGTGACATATTCAGATTGCTTGTTTTGTATGACAAACAGTCCAAAAGCCCCAAATATTCTGTTTAATATCACATAGGAAAGTAAATAAGAAGGGCATTTTGGAAAAAAAAATGCTTTTTAAGTGATTTAAGGGATTAATTTATCATCAAAATACATTATTGACTATTTGTTTCAGCTCTTATGTAAAGGTTTTTACTTCCATTCTACGATCTGTTCACTCATTTTGTAATTAAATTCACCATTTCTCTGTCCTTTGCTTTTTCAGACAATGGGCAGAGGAACTCACTGACCCAAGTAGGGCTTCAGATGTTGTGGCGGCTGACACTACAATGCATATAAAGATTGTACTTGCACTTGCTTTGGGACATGAGGCCATTTGTACTAAAATAAATGAAACAGTTATACAGTAAGTGAATAAAAGTGTTTCCTGAGGGGAAATAGTCTTGATGACTCTCTGTTAATGCATGTTCCAGGTACTGACAGTACAAAGGGTTTGAATTTTTATCTCATATCTCTGTCTCTCCCTATCCCCTTCCTTGGCTTCCTCTCTGCACTTGTCATAAAAGGCAGACTAAATTCAGAGAATGTTCGGAGAAGATGGACTGTCAACGTGCGTCACAAAATTGTCTGCCAAAGAGTGTCAAGTTGCACAGTAGCTTCGCTTTTTGCTCACTGACCTCCCTGCAGCTTCACTTGGATTGGACTTGGATTTTTACGAAGCCAAGCTGTTGCACAAGGGCTCTGCAGAAAGAGACATACAGTACCCTGTGCATTATTGAATTTATAACTGTCATATATATTAACCTTGACGATTTTACACCGCTGTGCTGCTCGGCAAGAATGCATTTATCTTAGCCAAAGTTTTGAACCTGGGCCATGCAGAGACTGAAAAACAGATGTATTTCACTGCAGCATCCATCTCTCTTGGGGTCAATACACACATCAGTTCATACTGCATATAGAGATAAATGCAGACCAGCACTACAGACACTAAATAATGATGTTCAATAAGGCACTAAAACCGAAGCATAACCTTAGCTGGCGATGACGTGTTCAAGGAAAATTCTGGTATTTTTCAACCTGGGTGTGTTGTAAAAGTTGTGGCGGTTCTGAACCCACTTACACGCTGTCACTTAATGCGTCTTGTGTGGACAGCTATTAGATATTGTAAAATAATGTGACACTGAAGCTGTCATTCTCCGTGCCTCATTAAAGCGACGGGTTAAAGGGGCTCAAACAGAAGACATAACAAGCTGTTGTAGCATTTATCTGATCTCTGATCAGTTTAACCACTGAATGATCTGTATGGATGAGAGAGCAATTGATCTGTATGGGTGAGGGTATGTGAGTGTGTTTAGTATGTGAGTATGTGAGTATGTGATCGTTTTTACAGTCTGTGTTTGCTATAGGTATCTGCTTCCAGGGCAAACAGCGAGCTTGGTTAGCTGGCTGGAATACTTCCTTTTCATCTGCAGTAATAAAAAACATTTATTTGCATATCTTTTCATATATATAGCAGGATTCTACTTCAACAGAGGTAAACATATGAGAAAAAATGGTTGAAAAATTAAATTTAAGGTGTTAAACTTAAGCCAGGCAGTGGCTCAGAAGCAGACGTGTTTCAGTTTCAGGCAGCTGATCTTTTCTTGGGGTCAGTAAATACATCAGTTCACACTGAATTAATTCAGAAAAAACACCTTTGATGTGAGCCTGACCTCATTTGGTTTGGTCTAACTAATTTTCTCTTTGTTTATGACAACAGTGCCTGTAGCAGTTAAGCATTAGGTTGTGATTACCACACATAAACACGTAAAAACCCAATTCATAATTGCAACAGTGCTCAAACCCATTCATTCCCAGAGACTGGGTCACGAACCAAACTTGGGTCGCTGGAGATTTTATTTGGGTCACAAATACATTTGTAGAATTTTTTCTTATTTTTTCTCATGTATAAAGTATTTAAAATGTGTGCATTGTTTTATTGATGAAGTAAAAACGAGAGCCTCAACTCTTCCTATATGCACATATTTTGTCTCATAAAGTGAGCGCATATTCTGTTTGTTTTACTAAGAGAAACCTCAGTTAACCTCAATGCATTGATTTTGTTTAATTTATGGGAAATAAAAACATTCAGATGGCCAGATACAGTAACTCCGCTTGAATGCATTAATTAGGTCTTATAAAGTAACGTGTTTTTCATAACACATTCATAAAACAAAGTTGTGATTTATCAAACGTATATCTCTTCAAAATGGCTGCTTTACCTGTTCAAGAAAATATGACAGGATACAGAAATGGCAGTAAAAATGGTCAGGAACGTTTATTTATGTGCAAATTTGCTCTTCTTACTGTGAATTGGGTCGCCACGGTTTGTCATTTTTAAAAAGTGGGTCCCCAGAAAAAAAGTTTGGGCAACTGCTAATACTAAAGTATTTAAGTATAATAAATAGCATGGTTTGTATGTTTTCAATGCTCTCTCTTTACCTCTTGTATTAGTCTCCATTTAACCTTAGGCTATCACAGTTTTTAATCTTTTACATTATAAAAAGATTAAAAAAAGAAAAGAGACACAGAGTTATGGTATCTGTTATCTAGTTAATTAAAATGTATGATATCACGTATTTGTGTTTCAGATGACTACCCATTCTTTTTAAACACAGAGCCTTTCAAGCAGATAATGATGAAGCTACGTTATCGCCTTTCTCATCTTTGAAAACAATGAAATAATGTTCTTTGTTGTGTGTTTTCTTGCAGCTGGGTGAGGACACTTTCAACCGTGCCAAGTTGCTGAACGTTGGCTACACAGAGGCTTTGAAGGACGGAGAGTACGACTGCTTCATTTTTAGCGACGTGGACCTGATCCCAATGGACGACCGCAACCTCTACCACTGCTACGACCAGCCAAGACACTTCGCCATCGCCATGGATAAGTTTGGCTTCAGGTGAGGGGATGATTTTCAACATGGCGTGCGAGGGAGCATGTTACCCGAATTTACCTTAATAAGTCTTGACGCTTCGGAACAGTCCAGTTCAGCCTATTTGAATGCAACATAAGGTTACGGTATTTGCCACAGTCTAATTTATAATTTTAGTTTGAGCTTGTCTTTTGTTAAATTATAAATATGTAGAAATATGCAATTGGCTGCCTGACAAAAAAACTTTTTAGATGGCCTGCAGTCTTTGTTCTGACAGACAATTTACAGTATTTAATTTGACTAAATCTCATTATACTTTGAAATCCTTGTCTGAAGCCTAAATTAGCATGAAAATACACCCCAGTTCACCGCCGCCAATTGTTATTTGGTCATACTTCAGTAGTCCTAACAAGAGCACATGATACAAAGCGTAACTAACAAGTCTAGACTACAGCTTGTGAAAAGACCCTTATTAACTTTGAAGTGTTTGAATACAGTACCAACCTGTATGGAGCAAGTTGTTAAGTAATCTACTGCAGTGGCTGGAAGTAGCTGTGCAAGACACCTGTTATTTCTGTGTTTTCTATATATGACATCGGCTTATCAGTAATCAATCATTTGCTGACACTGCATAGACAATTAATCGGTGAATCTAGAAAATAATTAGCAGATCAGTTGAAAACGAAAAACACATTTTAGTTGCATCTCAATAGGCAGAGGGTGGGAAGAAATATACACGTACTGTAGAGTCAGAAATATACACTGACTAGGCTGTAGTCACTGGGGGAAAAAAATTAATTCCAACTTGATTTTGTGTATTCAGCAGCAGATGTCATCAGCAGTCATCCCTGTTTGTGGAAACTCCTTTTTACAGAGAAGTCTCTACGGATTTTAGAGGCAGAAAAACAAACAAAATGTGGAAAAATATAAAAACATAGCTAGACCTAACTAATCAACAATCAGCCATAAAACAGCTAAAACTTTCAAATGTAGCTTTAACCAGCATCATGAACCTTAGACTTCCTTAAGGGAGGAAAAGCAACCAAGGAAACCTGAATAAGGAAATATATTGAAAGAAACCTTTCGTCAGACAGATACTTCCCACCTGGGTGCAGGTGGTGTGCATTGGATGCCAGTTTAAAGTAAAGGATAAAGGGCCGTCCACACCAAGAACAATAAATACAGTATAACAATAACTATAAAGATCATTTTAACTTCACACCAGAACTGTAACGACAATGACAGTTTCCTTGGTAACACCTTCCTAATACCTAATATTAAGAATCATTACCATCCTATAAGGGTCTAATGCAATGGAAACGTTGTTCACTATTCCAGTAAATAGGACGAAACCATAGATACGACTTGGCAACAGGAGATGTTTCTAGTTCCCTCCACTCATGGAGCGCTGAACATGCATTTTTGTTCTTTGGTTGAATATTTCGAATAACGTTTGTTTGTGTGTCTTGATTGTGGCAAAAATAAAAAGTCAAACCAGTCTGTCTGCTGCAGAGCAGAGACAAGCCCTGCAGTGGTCAGGGGTTCTCGACAGTACGCAGTAGCCAGCACCAGCGGGGGCAATGTGGCCTGTTTGTATTGTTGCTGATTCCACTCCCTTAGTACCCCTCTGCCAGTCGATTTGGATGCGAACAGGTACAACACGTTTTCTGGGAGTTGTAAAAGCTCGTAGCCTGCCTGTATTTCTGTTTATCTCACTGTTTTTCATAACAATAAAAGTGGGAAAAAAGAGTCCAGAGAGCAGTGGAAGAATCCTTTGGCCTCAAATGTTCCTCAAACTTCTTCTCACTCAACAACCCTCACTGACAGAGTCCTGCGGTTAGCTCTGTTAGCCAAACAGGTGAACATGTTAGCAAGGGGCAGCAGCTTGCTCCCTGCAGGAAGCTGAAAGCAACTGTGATGATGATGATGATGATGATGATGATGATGATGATAATGGTGGTAGAATATGCTGAGTTCGTACATTTCATGTAGGCTACATTGGATTAATGTCATTTTTGCTGGTTTTGCTGAATGAAAACATCATTGATAAGTTTCATATTGATTATTCGTGATGACAGATCTGTTGTGGCTGTAACTATATGGCATTTTGGGCTATCTGGCCAAAGGTAGCGTTGTTTGCTGCTGCTTCTGTTGACTGCTTGTTCTACTTGGTTATTGTAGTAATGGTAGTACACACATTGCTTGCAGACTTGTAGCCCAGTTTGTTATCATGGTTGGGTTAATTATGTATTGTGTTGGCTATATGACTATATGGCTGTATGGGCATCTAGTATCACTGAATGTGGGATGCTAAATGCTCGCTAGTTTAGTCGATCTTATCTTTTTTATATTTTATCTGAAGTTGTAATTCTAAAATATCAGCAGGACGCTGTTCACGGTGGTAAAATAGCACACCTCATTATAATTCTCATTTCAATTCCCATTTCTTGCTTTTCCATTAGCACTTTTAAGGGCCTACTACAGGTGCTTGGCCCCTCTGCAATGAGACCTCTGCGTTTTTTTAGGAGAAACTACACATCTCACAGCCTGCACTGAATGGTTGGGTCCTGTTTTAGTTGTGCCTTTTTGCATAATGACACCACACCTGCCCTTAATTATCTAAAAGCACTGGAAGCATTGATTAATGGCCTAAACATGGCCAGTGAATGTGACCTACCCATTCAAGAGCTGTCAGTCCACAAGAGTTATCCTACTGCAAACCCTCCGGGGCTCCTGCAGGTCCCTGATATAGTGCTCAATAAGCTAATGCTATCTGGCAACAAATACTATACCAGGTGGTAAGCAGGGTTGTAGCTAACATTTCTTATTAGCAACGAATCAGTAAAGACTTTTAATAGTTTCACCAGAGTTTTTGGCCCCTGAAAAATGAAAGAAAAAGGGGACAAAAGTAAAGCCTGGTGATTTGAGTGACTGGAAGGTCACAGAATTGATTGTAGTTAATTGCTGATGTAAAAATTAGAAAATTTGAAGAAAACGGGTTCCCAAGGTCAAAGAGTCCTGCTAGTTTTAGCATTTAGGAATCTTTCAAATTAAAGGGAAAAAAACTCAGCAAACAAGAAACAAACAAACAAACTAATGAAATAAAATTAGGTTTTGGCATCACGACGCTGACTTGGGGAAGAGAGTAGATTTTGTATTTTAGCTGAGTCATTTCAGGAAGACAACCTTAGCTGCTCTCAAATGTAAAAGCACTGGGAGTTTTTTTTTTTTTGATACATGGTGAAAACATTTGCCAGTGAAAGTCAGGTCACATTAAGTGCTATTCCATTACCTTAGCACCTACAATAGCTCTCTGAGCAGAAAGGGTCACCTTGAGGTCCATTTCACAACACGGCCTAAACATTCCACAAATGATAGTCTGTCAAAAGACCTTATGCAATGTTTAAAATTATCATTATATTATACAGAACCTTTTGGATGTTTAAATGTACTTGTTCCCTTGATAGTCACAGTATAAGTGTGCTAGAGCCAATTTGCAGATTTATGTTAGGTCGTGACCTAATTCTGGCAACTTTGCACTTTTCAGTGGGTCAATATGTACTGTAAATTTTGAGAAAACTAAAGAAAGCAATATGTGAAATGATAAAATTGGCAAAAGGTGGCAGTGCATCAATAAGGGAGGAGAAGAAGTAAATAAAATACCACAAGCAAATTAGTCTCTCCAGGAGCAACTATTGTAAAGAAAATGCTAAAAATATATAAAGCTGTGAAATCAGGCATTTTAGGCCGCAACAATCTCCCCAAAAAAGCCTGCCAACTCCTGGAGGAACAGACAAAGGCTGAATGATGCAGGAAATTAATTCAACTTGTTTGATGGAGTTTAAGGATAGAAAATAAATGTTTCTTCACAATTAGAACATCACCGGTTAAAGCCCCTAAATAACTTGAGTATTTATCTGTAACATTAAATATTCATAACTGAAATGAAGTATTTACATGTTTCCTAGGTAGGGACTTGTCGCGGTAGCCAGCAGCGCTGAATGTGTGTTACGTCCCCCCCATCAAACAGCTATAGTGGATCTATTATGACTCTGCTAGATTGGGTGCTCTCAGTGAACAGGACAGTCAGAATGGGACGAATGCAGCATCAGATTGTGACGGAGGCCAGTTGACAACAGAAAATAAAGTACAGAGATTTTTTTCTACTTGCTTCTTCTGCAATAGGGAAGTGAAAAAGTACCATCTTGTGATGATCCACAGAGAGGGTCTTCCCTGTGTCTGATCTGTGCGTCCTCGGCATGACACAAAGGCCTACAGGTTTATCATGCATCTTATAGAGGGGTTAAAATTAAAAGACGACACAGGTGGCAGAGTTTGTGAAACAACTCTCCCCTCCACTTCGCTAGCTTGGTCTACTCAGAACTTAATATCACATAAATATCACACTTTTCCCAGGAAATAATCAGACAGATATAAAGTTTATGGAGTCACAGCTGTTTGAAATTATATAAGAGTTTTGTTTATTCTCTTTCTAAATTAAATTCAGCTCTCAAAAAAAAACATGCAAACAATTTCTAGTCTCTCTCTCTCTCTCTCATTTCACTCTTCTTCCATTTTGAGCGCACACACACATGCACTCCTTACCATATTGTTGCTAGGAGAACTTGTGCAGAAACATACGGTCTCATTAGTTTCTGCTTGTCATCTTTCAACAGGAGCCGTCATACGTTTGACAACACATGCTGTACAGAATATACACACATGCGCGCACACACACACACACACATACGCATCGCCCTCTGGTTAGACTCCAGGCGCCTGTCATGACACTCGCAGCTGACGTCCGTCCCACTCCAATAGTCTCACGACTTTCGAGGAAAAAATAAAATGCTTGTCCGCCCAATTTTGTCCACTGTCTATGCACACACAAACACACACACATACAATATGCATGGCTGGTACTTTCATGAACAGAACACAAACTCCTCCTCCATCATTTAATTGTCTTGTTCTTCGCTTATATTCATTTTAATTTTGCTGTTATTTTCTATTCCTCTGCTCTCATCTTCTCCTCCTCCATCTACTTCTCTTTTCATCATTCGTTGTCCTCTAAGCTCTAATTTCTCTTTCTCGTGTTTTTTTTTAATTGATCATTCTGGGGTCACAAACATTCATGTTGGGGGTAATTAAATTTAGTGCTGTCTGACATTTTCATTGTAAATGGACAATGCTGCAGGTAGAAAATTTGCCATTAAAGACTTTCTAGCATTCAAGCGAACAAGGTAACTTGGCTTATACGCAACCTGGTGTTAATTCGGCTGCTTATAAGCACCAGAGGCCTGCAGTATGCAGAAATAATATGGCCCCTCTTTATACCCGGTCATTTCATGTGTCTTGAATGGATTATGTATGGTTATGGATTATCCACTTACTATAAAAAGGCACCCATAAATTATCCACTTAAAAACGCATCCAAGACAAGACACATTAAGATCTGATTGCCTAAAACACTTGAAGATGTTATTCAAATGTAAATTCTGCCATCTCTACAAGCCACATGATGCTGCTGTCCGTGATTCATGAACAATTTCAGCTTGACAAGCACTGAAAACAAACACAGGGGCAGTCTTTGCGACACGGTAGCTTGCATCTCAGCCCAGAAATTATTAAATGAGTAATATTATGAACTGTAAACTGACTGGGTAGCAATGTTTATTCGATGTCATGTCAACTGGGGTTGGAGAAAATGTGCCTGTCTCACTGTATGACCAGGGTTATAAAGGAAACAACAAAAGATTGTATAACAAAATGAAAGTTTGCAGTTCTTTCATGCTGTACTTGAAGAAAAAGATAATTCAATTCATAGAATTATGAAATAAGATAATCAGACATCATCCAATAAAGTTGAAAAAATACATATTAAAACAAAGATGTAGGATGTTTAAAGGAGCTACTGCCATGGTAATGAAACATAAGACTACAGTAGTGTGGACAAGGTGATCCTTTTTTTATGTTATGTTTGCTGCATCTAGCATTTTGAAAAAATCTACTGTGTCTTTGTTTAATTACTAATGACAATACCTTCCTATAAAAGCTGTAATCAAATGAAGCCACAGTTAAAATAATGGTAGGTTATTCCAGGGTTGTTGTTGCATCCACATTTCCCATAGATGCTGTTGGATGAATCATTTGTGTGAACATGTCTAAAGTTTTTTTCTGATTTAGGTTTTTACTTTACAGTACTTAAAAGCTTATATCACTTTTCGCCATTGACAAAAGCAGTTCTTCTCTGAAATTCAATTATTTGATACTGAAGATGCAGAGAGTTGAAGCTGCCAGTCTTCCTACTGTGCGAAGGGGTTTTGTTTGCTTAGGCAATTAGAATCTATTTTGCAATAATATATTCATTTAAAATGCTACATATATATCCTTTGAAATGTGATTTCTTCTTGTCACCTGTCCTCAAGTGCTTCCCCTTATAACGTCTCCCTCTTTTCACGTTTTCTCTCTTCCTCTCCTATCCCAACTCTTTCTCTCTGCTCTCCTGCAGGCTGCCCTACGCAGGCTACTTTGGAGGGGTTTCAGGCCTCAGTAAAAAACAGTTTCTGAAGATCAACGGCTTCCCCAATGAGTACTGGGGCTGGGGAGGAGAGGATGACGACATCTACAACAGGTAACGAAAAGATGTTTCATGACCGGCTGGTTCTGATTTCTTTACCAATAAAATATGACATTATCCTGCATAATAGATTTCTTTTTAATTTGCTGTGAGGGAAGTTTTAAAAACCCAAACTACTTAACACATTACTTGTCAAGTAATGCATTTTCCAATGAGTACAGTACACAGTAGCATCTGTCAGGGTTATGTTCGGTAGTCTGTTTGGAATAAAATCCTTGTCAGACCACCAACTGCAACACATGCATACACACTCGCAGTCCCACACACTCATGCGCACACAAATGTGCACAAATTATTTCAGCCTCTACTGGAGATTGTAGCAGTAAAATGTGGTGAGATCAAGTCTCTCAACCGAAAGTGACACTGAAGTTCCTCATGGAGGGGATGATTTATTATAATTGTTCAGAGAAGGAGAATGATTAGCAAATAAATTAACCTTTTGATGCACTTCAGTTCAGTTTTTAATGACTTCCTCAAGCTCACTAATAATATTACTGTGGAAGTGAGCGGATCAAATCCAGGGGAAGAATATCTGTTTGACAGGAAGACAGAAAGATGACTTAAGACTGCTTAAATGCATTGAACCACTTATAAGGCCATTAACTTAATTTATGTTCTACTCAGTTGGTTGTTTGGACTGAAAATTGTTTAATTACCTGGTGAACTTATGATCTGACTATTAAACAAATTATTTAGCGTAGAATTAATGAAACTACCTTTGCTGACATGTTCCCGCGTATTCCCCCTGATAAGCGCTCCGTTACCTCTGTCAGTCACACCGACAAACTGGAAGTGTCTGCTTTAAATTGCTGAAATGAATATTTAAGGTGGCGTAAAGATTATCACAATTGAAGAAATTGTCAGTTGCCGTGTCGAATTAGCTTCAAAAGAAATTTTATTTTAGTCACATAAGCAGATGCATTTGCATTCAAAGAATTGGGCTTGAGTACACTAATTATAAACACGCACACGGCTACAGACTCACACAGCAGGACAGTGCTTCTCAGACAAAATGCATCCTCTGTCTTTATCGTATCTCTGTTCTTTGTTTTTTTTGTCTGTTTGTCTGTTTCTCTGTCTGTGTCCCGCTGTCACTCTCACACTGTGAAGCTTATCTTTCTCCTTTCAGTGTAATAGCATTATAAGACAACTGAAAATAGAGCATCAGAAAATTGGTGTTTTTGAGAATGGACTGTGTCAGTCAGCGCAGTATTCAGGAGATTACAGTTGTTTGTCAGAGTCTGGCAAGATGTGATAAAGGAGATCTGTGTGTGGTTTACTGAATAGTCATTGTGCATGTGTGTGTGTGTGTGTGTTTCTGTGTCTGTGTGTTTGCAATTATGAGTCTAAGGATGACAGATAAAGTTAAACCTCTAACTTTTTTTATTGGATGATAGCTGCAGTCGGCCATTAGATGCTGTGGATTTCCCTCAGGATGTTTTCTGCACTCGAACTGAGCTTTTCTTGTTTCAGCTCTTATGAAATGTGAAGTGACTTGCAGGAACATCATTAAAATCCTAGTTTAAATTAAAAACACCTAAATCGTTCAGACATTGACTTCTGCAACTCAAATTAACATCAGTGTGTAGTGTCCATACTTGCACTCCAAAGGCTACATGTAAACACTGTGAAATGTTCATATTCATCTGCATGAGGTGCAAAATGTCCTGTATTTCCAGCACAGCTACAAAATTAGGAAATCTTCTCATCTGAATCAAAGAGCAAGAGTTTCTTTGTGGCATTTTGTACTTAAAGTGAGACTATGTAATGCAATTTTGCTGAACAGTGGACACTCTGGCCACATGTGGCGGTTACAGGGTAATGGCTAATTGAATTTCCCTTTCATTTCCCAAGATTGTCTGGGGTCAGTTGCTTTAATGATATCATTGGGGCATCCTGGCGGTGCAGAGGTGTAAGATGTCATCTATGTAATAACTGTAGTACACTGTGTTCCTGGATTGAGTTCATCCAGGGAGCATTGGCTCTCCCTCATTTTCTGTCAGCTTATCACTGTATACCACAGGTTTTCAAACTGTGATACACATATTTTTAGATTAAATTCAGTAATTGTGCTCAGAAATCATAGCAAAAAAGATGCTTCTTCATAACTCCAGAACTTGCCTGAGAATTTTTATTTATCTTCTTCTTCTGTATCACAGTAATCCAGGCATAGTTTTCTATACATCAGTGGGCACATAGCATTCTGGAGCTTCTTATAGCTAATTCAGCAAACATTAATGGTGCCAATTTCACACAATGTAAACAATTATAGGCTAAAAAACAGTTTAGGTGTGCCCCAAAGAGTAACTCACTGAATCCATGACAACATTTTAACCAAAAATGGCATCTGTTACATGCTAAAATGTAGTGTAACCACAGGAAACCTCATAAAGCATATAATCTATAATATCTATGCCAAGTTTGCTAACATCAACCACCCTGATCTACTGGTCATAACAGACCAAGTAAGGCTGCAGCTACAAAACCCTTCTGTGTATTCAATTTGACTTTAAGTTTCAGGGATACTCACAGGTCAGTAGCTTCAATAGACCATAATAACCACCCATTATCCCCACCTGTATATTTTAACATTCAACTCTAATCTAAATGTGACAATATCAAAGGCAGAAAACCACCAACCAAAGTAGAACTACAGTCGATGTTGCAGGTTGAGGGAAAAGTTTTCTTTTGCAACTAAAATCAGCCAACATACTTGGGTGCAACAAAGGTGCTCAGCCAACTGTGCTGTGTGTTTGCAACATATTGAGAATACAGATGGACGGTGGTGAGAGAAGTGGGTTGTGCTGCAGGAGTTGTTTGAGGAGTTTATTTGGTAGGATACTTTTTTTTTCAACATGAATCTGGGTCACGGTTGGAGTCCACTGTAAGATGAAGTGAATCCGAGCAGAGTGCGAGTGCCGTGTTTGTTGGTCAAAAGGTTTTTGTTGGACTAAACGCTAAACCTTCAGATAATGAATGCCTTGCTATCATCAACCGTTCTGTAGACAGCTGCCCACAGGCTCAACCAGAGACACTACAAAACAGGGCTTAAATACCGGAAAATATTGGATTTATATTCATCAGGTGGTCAGAAACGCAGGGATTTTGTGTTGTTTTGTAGCCTTTTTTTGTTTATTTGCCTCCAATGCACCTTTAAACGTCACTGTAGCAGCGTGTTTCCTCTGGCGGTAGCCTTTTTGTAAACAACAGAAGCTTTAGACAGAACAACTCAATACCTGAATTATCTTTCTTTCTATACACAGCTCCAATGTATTAAACTATAATTGCACTGTGATGTGTCTTGTGTCAGATATATAACTGTCATATCTCAGTGCAAGAATAAAGTACAATATGAGTTGACCGTAAATCTCGCTCTGTATAAACTAACCCTAACCTTCTTTTCTTCTCTGTTTTTCTCTCCTTGTTGTTTATTACGAACCGAGACGGTAAAACTCCCAGTCAGTCTTCTAATAAATGAAAGAAAAAAACACTGGCAGAAACAAGCAAATAAAGCTGAGCATGAAGGTTTTGACTTGCTTTTCTCTAAGGCTCACACCCCTTCCCACCATCCACCATCCACCATCACTTTTCAGGGCTGGCTTGTTTTTTAAGCCTTTCACGGAGCAATCAAAAGGGAAATGCCCTTGAAAACACACTTGGGCAAGCTATTGGAAAAGATGGTGTGTGGATGTAGCTGAGGCTATCAAAGCAAGCAAAATAGTCTCCTACTCACTTCTCTCAAGTAAAATCTTATAATGAATTTGTGTGGATCCTTTGGTGCAGACTGAAATACCTCAACAACTATGTATTGTCATGTCATGTCATGATATTCATGGTGAAAAAGATGAATGATAGTAACTAATCAGGTCTTTTTTTTATTTTATTTTGTCTAATACTGATTTATAACAAATATTGTTGTGCCTCAACTGTACTTTGTCTATAGTGCTGATTAGCAAATGATAACATGCTAACAAGAGAAACATTAGCTGCTAAATGTCAGCATTGTCATTGTGAGCATGTTAGAATGCTGACTTTAGCATTTAGCTCAAAGCAACGCTGTGCAAAACATACCGGTGGAGCTGTAATCGTGCCCTTTTCCTGTACAGCAGTGGTTGTCAACCTGGGGGTCAGGACCCTTGGGGGTCACAAAATGGATGTAGAGACTAAAACATATTGTAGCAGACAGAATGAGAGAGAGGAAGCAGCTCTCGACAGTGTCAACCCTTTTATGACATTTAACAGAGGGAACAAGAACTCATATACACAATATTGGGTATATACTTTTTTTGTTTTTATACATGTTAACAGGCACACTTATTACTTATACTAGTAATATAACAATGTGTTTCCATCTATCTCGTTTTCTTTTAGGCCTAAAGGAGACGTGTTGACTGTTGACTGTGAAGATGCCATTATTTCAATAAATCTAAAAACACTAATTAAATCCAAAATCTAATTAGTTGTTCTGTCTGCAGGCAAAGTGTTGGTCTTCCTGTGTGAGCGAGTCGGGCTGTGCTTGGTTTTCAATCGGCCACTTTCAACATGGCAGCCCAGCCCAGAAACTTTTACATATTATGGTTAAACAGTCAACTAAAATATGTTTCTGAAAAAATTTGAAGCGAGAAATAGGCAACATAGTAACATAATCTTGATTATCATGATGCGGTACATGATATATCCATCATGTACCGCATGGCCAGATCTCCTGCTCTCCATAGAAAATTAATAGGATCCATCAACTTTACATCAGTCAACGTATTCAGTGTGTCTGTACCATAATGCTTGAACAGTCTCAGGCGGACGGGGGCCGTTGCAAACACCAACCTGATTGTTCTGCGGGGTTGGGACTCTAAAAAGGTGCTGTGGTGACACATTTTCTCCTCAGATATCAATAGAAAAGGTTATTATTCATTTCCTTTTTATATTTAAAGCATCATTCTTATGAGATCTGATGCATGAAACAGTTCTAACAATGAAAGCTGTAGTAGTGTGCAGTGGGGTGGGGTGGAGTAGAGTGTCCAGCTGAGTGAACTAAAGGGTAGTCGGTTTAGTCTCTCACTAAAACGACTAGAAGAGGAGGATGGAAAGATAAAAGAACAGCGGTACAGATCAGAGCTTGTCGCGTCTGTGAAATCTGCACCTTGTTTTTCTCTCTGTCGTTAAAAGGTGGCGGAGTTCGCGGGTTTGAACTGCATAAACAGCCGATGTGTCCATCAGCCTGGTGTCCAGTCGAAAGTGTCCTTGAACACAAGGCTGAACCTCCATCTGCTCGTTCTTTGAAAGCTGCTCTGGAAAAAGCAGCATCGACTAAATGACTAAATTGCTCTTTTTCACCCTACTTCAGCACCCCTCCTTCGTTCCTTTTTTCCCTCTCTTATGCCTCTGTAACTCTCAACATCTCTTCCCTCCAGCGATTTCCTTTTTTATGCTGGTTTTGATGCCACAGACCATGGCACGGCCACTGCCTGAAATGGGTCCTGCTAGTGCAATGCCAAGCCCAGGGGAACTAGCTGTCCCTGCTGCTCAGTGTGGCCCGAGCCTGTGGCGGACAGGACACATGCCACTCACACAACTGCCAGTGCCGCTTGCCCCCTCCCACCCCTGTCTAAAAAAGTTGGTGAATATTACAGAGAGAGAAAGAGAGAGGCTTTCTTTCTCACCATCCTCTCACCCTGTCTGAACATGCATCAGTAGCCTTGGGCAAAGACTGTACCTGTCCCCAGGGCTTCCATGGCAGTCCGGCCTTCAACACACACACACACACGCACGCTCTCTTCTTTCAGTGCTCCCTCTCTTTCTTCCTTGCCCTTTCCCCTTTCCTCCCTCTAAACCTCCCAGCAGTGGCTTCAACAGAGCCTGAGCCAGCATCATGTACACACGCAGCCACACCAGACCAAGAACCGCTCGTTTTTCTGTGAAGCCTTCTTAGTGGTGTACTAGTCAGGTTATTTTGGGCTTAACACTTTGAGATTGCCACATCTTTGATGAGTTCAATCGCAGTTGCAGATGGAGGAAGTCTCCACCCTCAGGTCAGGTCAGCAAAGACTGTCTCATCTCATATTTATACCTATTTTTCTTCTTTTTTATTGATGCTCTTGCATCCCTCATTAAGCCTTGGTTTCTTGTTTGTCTTTGTTTCATAAAACATTTCTGTATGTCTTTCTTGTCTTTTCATTTCATTTAGAACTGTGAACCACTTTGTAAGGTTTGAAAAAAAGCTATAAAGCCCTCTTTAAGCTGTAACCCTGAAAACAAGGGGTGGGTGGATCAATACCTCAAGAAACAACACAACAAATAGTTGTTATCATTACTAGCATCAACATCACTCTTTGTTTCTCTCCTGCTGTTGTATTTTTGTTGCTAATAAAAACTGTCTTGTGTTGGGTACGTGGTTGAATAATAGACAGAGTATTAAAACGGGTTCACTCAGTACAGTGGTAATAAAAATATATTCAGAAATCTATTAATGAGGCCCCTAAACATGATTGTACATCAGCTGCTTTTAATTTAAAAGGTGCTGGTATTGGTATAGGTGATTCTGGCCCTGGTATTTCTTGGTATCAGATAGGAAAATATGTCTGACTTTCCGCCCTCTGGACCCCACAATTGGCCCTAGTTTGCAGAGGTGAGAATGTAGTTTGCCTTGTTTTGGCTTTTTGTCCCACCTTCAAGTGTGACCATTCAGAAAAACTATAAACACTTTAGCCTTTAAACATGGCCGTACTATGTCTCAGCAAGCTAGTTTGTTTTAAGCAACGTTTTAACTGAATTTCGACAGGAGGACAACGCAAATGAATGTTTCCATCCATTGCCGTTATGCAATTATTAAGAGTTTGTTTGTCAAGATTATTTCCAGTCGAGTGCCTTTAAACCACTGCAGAAGAAATGGGTGCAACAAGATGATGTAATTAAACCGGTGACAGTCAAACCTTGAATGGTTAAAAAAAAAAAAGTGTGGCAAGCATCATGGGAATGTCGCATTTACGTTTTGAGGAAGGTCACAGTCTCCTCAAACGCTCCACACAGATCTGATGATTTTGTCAGCGGAAGCTTCACTACATGTTTGAGCTACATGCTTCATAAACCTCACGACTATTACATCAAAAACAATACCACCAATACCGATACCAATCCAGTCAGAACCAGTTTCAAACACGGAATATCTCAAGAACACCTGAGGTTGCTATCTCTACAACTAAACAGCCTGAACCTCTTCTCATGTTAAAGAATAATGTTGCACTGAAATATTCAGCAGATGATTCGACAGTGATTCAGCATTTTGCATATACATTTCAGCAACTTCAGTTGTTTTCTACCACAAAGTCATGAATTTTAATCTGTTTTAAGTACAAAAGCAGAGTGATTCGCCACACCCGCCAGTCACGCACTCTCTAGCAAGCAATAATTCGATCATATCTGCTTGATATGTCTAACATGCTCCCGGGACAAATAAAAGCAAACATTGAACGTGCTTGGCAGGCAGAACAAACAAGCCCCCCGTCCCCATCCCCCTGGGTAAACCGAGAGCAACCGGGCACATTTTCCTTATGAAGTGATACTTTCAATACGACGGTCACAGAACAGACGTCAACATGACACAGTAGAGAGCTCCTCTTTGATATTGGAGTAGAATCGATGTGAAGGTGAAGACGAGGTGACGGAGGGAAGCAGCTGCAGCGAAGAGGAAAAGCAATGTGAATGTGCAGCAGGGATGAGTGTGAAGCAGGTCAGCTGAGTGGTTAGTGTCAATCAATGATCAGATGATATTTTAATTACAAGCTTTAAAAGAGGTTATTATGGATAACAAAAGTAGTCTTTTGGTTGGATCTTGTCGTCAGGGTTGTGCTGAAACATGAGGGTGGTGCTCCTCACTGCTTCACCATTGTTTTCAAATCATAGTGTTGAGTACAAAGGTTCAGAGGAACTCCTAATCCCCAAGACCACTGACCAAGTCCAAAGTTATTATTGATGCTGACCTGAATTTTTCTTCACACATCAGCAGCATCGCCAAAATAACCCTCCATCCTGTCAGGAATATCTCAAAATGATGATGCTCTCTATCCCAGTCAGATTCTGAAGCTCTTGGATGCCTTTGTCACCCGCAGACTACATTACTGGCCAGCTCCAGTTGACTGAAAATGTCTGACTGGGATCAAAAATTTAATAAAGATTTGATCATATCGTTCTGATGCTCAGATATCTCCACTGGCTACCTGTTGTTTACAGAATTTAGACTTTGCTCCTGGTCTGTAAAGGACTTGGTTTGCAGCAAAGGTGGGAGGTAACTACATTTTTACACAAATATCTG
>NW_023339796.1:8593548-8601020 GCF_004916995.1 Morone saxatilis | reverse complement strand
CATTTTCAAAACAGGCTCATTACTTTAGTTTTAAGGCATCTGTGGGGAATTATTATTATTTTTTGCATCATTGTACGCCTTCCCAACATCAACACCGGTACATATCACGCAGGAGAGGCAGACTCGACCCTATTTGAAGTTAAAGTTAGCTTTGGACAGAAACAGCCGGCAAGAGAGTACTTGTTTACTTCATACTCTAAACTGGATACATACAGCTCTCTTTTTTCTCTCTTGTACCCACTCAGTGTCAAATTGTATCACAGGGCACAAAAATGAGGGATGCATTAATAGAAACATGGTGAGCAAGTGATAGAAAAAGTGGAAGACACTCAGGAAGAAAATGACAACCAAGTGCAGGGAGTGGAGTGGAGAGGGAAAGAGAGACAGAGGGGAGGGAGGTTGAGAGAAATGAAGCATTTAGTGGAAGGTACGGTCCAGCAGAACAGCCACTGTCAGCAGCGGCTGGTGCAGGAAATCACCATGCAAGTAAGCAGTGGAGCAGGAACTGGCCAAAACTCATCTAACTCACCTTTTTATTTCCAGAAAAATAATGTGAAGTGGTATTAAAGTAACACAGGTTATTTTAACGATTGAAAAACAAAAATTAGTGCTTTTATACAGGACATGGATGCAAATATCTGAAGAGGAGGGGAAGACATAAACATACTTTTGCATTCTCCAGCGAAACTTTTTGATTGTATATATAAAACCTGCATAATCACAAGAAATATTTTGCAGTAATTAGATTTCCAACTTAAATTCTTCATATTTAAGTGCATTTAACTATATAGCACATCTTAAGTGTAGACGACTCAAAGAACATAAAATACAGTCTTTTTAAAGGTGTTCAGTGTCACTGTGTTAAATCATCAACACTCAGGAATTTTAACTGACTATATAAGTTAAAATTGAACATAAACATTTTTGAAATTTAATTGAAATAGTCATCCTCGACCAATACTTCATCCCCCTTTAACCCACCAGGGATAATTACATTGGTTTTTCTTCATTAGCTTTCAGATTAACCGATTTGGAGATCATAGTTTATCCACCTTACATCCTTTTCTCATGTCTGTGAAAATTTGAATGTTTTTCACTCATGCAGATGTGTATCCCAGGCTGAGATAATCATCATTTCTCTTTCTCCTGTTCGCACCCACACACCTTTACTTTTCTGTTACTCTCCCTCTGCTGTGCATCTTCCACAATCATCATCGCCCACTCCTCCTTCTCCTCCTCCTCCTCCTCCTCCTCCTCTTCCTCTTCCATCTCATTTCTGCAGGCAGAGGGAACCGAGGCAGGACATCAGACTTAGCTCCCAATTCTCCTCCACTCCATTGCTCTAATGCAATTAACTCCACTGGTGGGAATAGAAGAGGAGAGTTTGAGAAATTCCTGATTAATCCAATCAAAAGGTCCATGGTCTGTGAGAGAGTGTGTGTGTGTGTCCAGATGACTGTCCAAACGGCTCTAATAATGTTCTTTAATGCGCACACACACACAGACACACGCACAGTCCTCTGCCTCAGGCTGCAAATGAAACTTTTCATGGTAGATCATATTAGCGGCCAGATATTTTTCTAAGGAGAGAGAAGTGCTGGACAGTCCACTCTACTTCACAAACTCAGGATCTTTCCAAAGGTGCCTCTGTTAGTTAAGTAGACTATAATGTTTAATAGATTCACTCCAGGCTGCGTTTATATGGAGCTTTTTATTCCACTAATGACCAGAGGAACAGCTCAGTCAGAATAAAATTGCCTTTTATAAAGGTCTAAGATTTCTGTCCTGACAAATATTTTGCGTTTCCTGTGACTGCTTAGCAATAAAAGCCACCCTGTGTTTCGCCAGTGGAGTGTTTTTAATGTGACGCAGCTGCTGTGTGAAATGTTTAGTTTGCATTAGAAGGTTTAACCTAATACAGCTCAGATATGGTGTTAGGCGACAGAAGTAAACAGGGAGGTCATTTGAAAGCTAAAATGTATCATACATACAAGAAAAGAAAGAAAAAGAAGAACCTAAGTTATGTAATCAGGATACAATAAAGGTTAACTGTAGTCCATTACAGAAAAAAGACATAATCGGATTACAGTTTAATGTTTAGTTAAAATTGGGATTATTTAGCAGGATTATAATATATGTATAAAATACAGCTTTTCTTCAAAAATACACACTGTTGATGCTCAAAACCTTTTTTGTGTGATTGCGAACAAAGGTCAGTGCTGTGGGTGGCTCACTGTCTTCAATTAAATAACTATATAATGATGTATTCTGAGTAACCTGCTACTTCAATAGAAACCACAGCAACAAACCATTATCAGTGGTCTAATACTGGTCTTTTTTTGTGGTCTGTACAGTATTTGTTAAATTGTGCATGTGTCAGAATCAGTCTTTCTGATATACTACTGTGTGAAATATACAAGCAAGACTATCATGAAAAATTTTTACTCATGTAACCACTAAATATACTAATTTACAAGTGGACTTCGAAGATATCCTGTTTTTCGAAGATATCCTGTTTTTTAAGATGATGACATGACTCACTGCCTGTTGAAATCCCCCAAATCTTGTCTATTAAAATATTAAACGAAGTATGTTTTGGCAATTGCATAAATTTATCTCACTTCAAATGAACTTAGATTAACTGATTTCTGGCAAATTCTTTAATAGAAATTTGTCAAACCAAGCAGCTGCTTTCTGTACCAACATCAGTCTTGAAGAATTTCTTTTGTTTGTTTTACTCAATCAGGGGTAGAAAGAGTTTGTTTTGATGGGTCAATAGGTGAGCTATCTTTATTTATATATAACTACCATTTATTGTACAGAAGTCTTGAAATGATATTGGTCTCTGTCTTGTATAATCTGTGGCATTATCAGGGGAAAGGAAACTTTGTGGGATTCCTTTGCCACTTCTGCATTAATTAAAAAAAGATTAACATTTACTCAATGAATGTAAAAATGTCACAGGTAATTGTGTCTACTTTATTATTTCTGTCTGCTTTCCAAAAAGATTTTATAAAGTTTTTCTTTATATAATAAAATGTTCTAGTTCTTACTTTCTAATAAATCCTCCTGGCAGACACTGAATGTCTGTCTCCAACCAAATTAATGGTTGGTAGACTGTGTGAACACCAGGGACAATGATGCAAATAAGTCCAGGATTCTTTCGTTCTATCTCAGATGAGGCCTCATATTTCGTGTTTTGCAAATATATTAGACTGACAGTCAGTTGCAAGGAGGACAACTGGGTCTTTCAGTTCAAAGTTATTCATTGTTTACATTATTCATCTGTATCGCCTCTCTCTGATGGATATAAAATATGCAACTCACCTCTTTTTAACGTCTCTGTGCCTGGTTAAATACCACTTTTTTTTCACTTTCAGTTTTGACAGAAAACTAGAGGTGGATAACAAGCTGCCTTTGAAAAGGACAGAAAACTCTTATATTTGGAAAAGTTGCATTATCTCCGCTTATCTTATATCTTTAGAACTGCTTTTACACATGGGCTGTATGAAATGACTTAATCACTAAACTTGAAGAAAATCTGTTATGATAGCTGGCTCTGGTGAAAAGATTAAGATTTGGGGATCATTTTTAACTGGTCTGGATAAAGACTTGGACTCTGGACTTTAATATTTAATGGATTTACTTCAGGAGTCCAACTGTAGCTGCGTTTAAATGGAGACTTTTATTCCACTAATGACCAGAGGAACAGCTCCATCAGAATAAAATGACCTCACATAAAGATTTCAGTCCTGTCAAATACAATGTGGCTGCAGCGTGAAATGTTCAGTTTGCATTAGCAATTTAACTTTAAAAGGCGGGTTCCTTTTTATCTTTCTTTGGCACAAACGTCTAATCCTGACCGAGTCTCTGAAAAACAGAGCTGCCTGCTTCTGTCTCCACTTTTGTTATCCCACTGTTCCCAATCGTTTTTTACTTGACTCTGCAAAAAAAAATCCCAAAATGCTTAAAGGTCCCAAACAGTGGGGAATTTTACAGCAGCCACCCACCTGCTGTGTTTTGGCGGAGGTGGCTGTCGAACGTGTCGGCTCCGGATTATATACATCACACAGGGGATGCTGAAGCTTTCCATCCTGCTGCTCCACTGTATCCTTCGTGTCCTTTCCCTTACATAATATTCACACTACGCTGTTACTGCCTACTGCCTGTCAGAGTAGTGAAAAATAATGACTGCACTGTGTTGTTGGAGAGTATGTGGTGTTGGTGCTCCAGCTGAAATTCTGCTTTAGTCCAAGGACACAATTCTGTCTACAAGCCAGTTGATTAGTTACTACGTAGTTCATTACAACACACACATATGCATACACAAAAACACTCTCACAAATACACACAACTCTACAAGGTCACAGCCAAAGTTGATTTTTCATTATTTTTTTACAAAAAAATGTCCCTTATGAAACCAAACAAACCCTATTAGATGTACCAACCCTGAGCTTTATTTATCAAATAATGTGTAAGTGTATTCAACTGAGGAGCATATGTGTGGAATAATAACAGCTTTTTTTGCCGTGTGTGTGTGTGTTCCTTTTGTGAACAAAAATTGTGGGCCAGCATTTAATCATCATGCAAAGTTTCATATTGACAGACGATGAGATGGAGGGCCTGCCCACCCTCTGAGAGCCTTTTATGAGACGTTCAAAGAGGATTTTTGAAAGCAGGCAGGGAAGTTAACAGAGCAGAGATACGACGACGTAGCAAAAGATATGGATTTCAAGGAAGCTCTGATAATATTTTACACAAGCAAACAAACTCTGATCAACTGATGTTTGAGAACCCAGAAAACTGCTTTCATTTTCTCTGATGATTATTTATTGCCAACGGTTGAAAACACTGGAGATGAGAAAAACGTTACAGTCTAGTTGACCGTCACCTCAGAAGCTTTAACACATGTCTTTAACACAAGGCTGGAAACTGCTTCTAATCATTTTACCACACAATATATCATTAATTTGGTATATTCTTTCATCGACACATTTGTATCAGTAGTTTCAGTCAAACTTGAAGCTCAAGTCAATCCAGTAATACAAATATGTAGGATTTAGTGTCATCTAGTTGTGCAGTTGCAGATTACAACCCCCTAACCTCACCCTCCAGTTCCAAGCATGCAGGCGAAACTACGGTGAACGTGACAGTGTTCATATATGTCTCTTTAGCAGCTTGTTCTCCAGCTAGTTGCAAACTTTGTCTGTCTGTCGCTTTGTGCTGGAACGGTAGTGTACAGTCGCTTTATCAGAGCTATTTTCTCTGACAGATCTCTGTTGCTTTAAACAAGGTTGATGAGACTGCTGTAACTGAACCGTGACGGTAAAGTTGTGGTCCAAAAACCAAAACTATGAACTGAAAGACGCTAAAGCTTTCTGTAGAGTTGATGGAAACTTCTGAGTCCGGTAATAATTCTCTGTAGGTCTGTGACAATGAGCGACCACTTTCACTACACATAGTCATGTCATCATTTGTTTACATAAACATAGAGCAGCTTTAAAAAGTGGTAACTTAAAGTGAGAGGGGAACTTTAAAGTACAAACTAAACACTTTTTCATCACCTTTTCAAGCTGTCAAACACCAACAAATTATGTCATCTGTAGACTATGACTCATACTTTTTCCTCACCTCCTGTACTCTTAACATTTGCTTAGTGAGTGATATACATTTGTTTTGAACCAGTGTTTAACCAGTATTTCTCAACCTTATAAAAAGCTGTGTCCAGTTGGGGTCCCTTGTCACATTTCAGATGTCAAGTTAGTTGTTAGTTTTTCCCCCGTAGACACATTTCCCCTTCTAAACTTCTCAGATGGTTTTTCCGAGGCCCAGAGAGATAAAACTCAATTCAAATTTATGTAGCACAACGCTGTTTTTCTTCTTCCTTCTCCCATTAATCGTCTCATGACCCGTCAGATTTAGTTTCTGACCCATTGGAGGGGCCTGACCCCGAGGTTGGCCACCACTTGATTAAAACTGTACATAAAACCAGCTCCACTTCAACTGGCTGTAACAGAGAAATACTGTTTATATGCATCAATATTAATAATGTAAGGTTTAATAATGTATCTGTCAGACGGGCTGATTTTCTTCATAAAGGAGTACTTTCAATATTTTAAGTAAATTGAGCTGATAATTCTTTTGTGCTTTTACTTAAGTACAATTTTAAATGCAGGACTTTCACTTGCAATGGAGTATTTTTACCCTGTGGTATTTTTAAGTAAAGGATCTGCTGCCATCACTGCAAAATTCTTGTCAAAACACAGCCAACAACAAATTGTTTCAAGAATTGTGGTCTCAAAAATATAAAAATAACATGTTGAGATTGGTACTGAATCAGATGGCGATGGAGGGATTCATATTTCTAGCTGATATCACCGCAGTCGAGCCTCACAGACTCTGCAGGGCAACGGGCACAAAGAAGATTATTTTAAAGATGCAGAACTGTGCATAATGTATAACTAAGCTCACTGCACTGAAAAGCTGAGGAAGAGAAGGAACGGGCTGTCTTGCTCACTACTTCTCTCTCACATTATTTGCACCATAATAAATCTCTAAATTATGCAAATGCATGCTCATATGTGCAACCACAGACACACTGACAAAGGCAATCATCTATGCATGTGTGCCAAGTCAGCAAAGTCACTGAGACTTGAGAGAGAGAAAGGGGCAAAGATGTGTTATTTAGTCTTCCAATGAATTTATTTATTGGAGGGTTGTTTTGATGGAAAGTTTGGGTTTCGGGTTTCGCCTCTTATGGGTTAATGCGCTTTTGAAGGCACAGGGCTACATTGTGGGTTATTTACATTTTCGCTGGTCTGAAGAGAAGAGAGGAGAAAAAATGAAAGCTGAGAGAGGAGAAGGGAGGAGGGGAGGGCAAAGGGGGAAATGGAGAGATAAGCAGAGAGATAAAGAAAGGAGAGGAGACGGAGAAGGAAGGTGAACAAGAAGCAAGCCGTGAAGAGAAAAGCTTCGAGGGGAGGCGAGGTGAAAAGGACGAGGATGAGAATGGAAAGAGGAGAATACATGAAGAAGCTTAGAGAAGGAAGGAGGGGGTATGAAAAGAGATAGAGGAGAGGAGCAGAAAACTACCGACTCTAAAGCCTGAGTTTGACATTTTGAGAAATACACATATACTAATACTGCTTTCTTGCTAACAGGCTAATACCTCTCTCATCTGAGCCTCAAGTTTAGAGCCAGAAGGTGATTAGCTTAGCTTAGCATAAGCAGAGGAAACGTGGGGAATTAGCAGTCCAAAGTTCAACTATCTTCTCAGACATGGTGTTGGACACAGATATTTGGTAGGCTTTTTTTTTTTTACTTTGGACAAAGCAAGGTTAGATGTATGTCTTCTTTCCAGTCTTTATGTTAACTTAAACACTAAACACGGTCCGTATTTAACGCACAGTGATGTAATTGAAAGTCAAAGTCAGCTTTATTGTCGATTCTTCACATGCACCAGACATACAAGG
>NW_023339796.1:8585839-8593448 GCF_004916995.1 Morone saxatilis | reverse complement strand
AGGGTAGTGCAAAAAGGCAGATGGAAATGGCAGCAGAAAAATTAAAAATTAAAAACTAAAATTTACAGCAGTAACAGTGCAAAAGAACAGTCAGTAAAAAAACAGTAAACAGTAAATAAATAAATAGCAGCCAATTTTAATCTATGTGATGATATGTATCTTCATCTCTTCTTATCTAATTCTTTGGGTAAAAAGCAAATAGGCAAAACATTTTAACTATTCCTTTAAATAATGAAGAACAGCTAATACAGAAAATGATATTTTCCCACATTTTATGAATTAATTGCATCAAGTTGCATTTAATTGTTCAGTAATTATTCTTTTTTGTAAAATAAACCAGCATTACACCTAAACTAATTTCATTTTTATGGATTTATTGGCAGATGATATGCTATAAATGAAGTTCAAGAGGCCTTTTTCTTATACTTTTAGTATACATGTACTCTATCAGCCGTCAAAAAGTGGAGAAGAGAAGAAGGAGAGACATGAGCAAATTAGATTAAGAGAAAATTAGGAGATAAAAGAAGAAAAAGGGAAGCTGGGAAAAGAAGGGAAGAGCTGATGAGTTGAGAGACAAGTGGAGGGATTGGAAGTGTGGAGTAGACAAGCAGTTGTTGAGGAGCAATATCAGGCATGGATGCTTTTTAAGACAGCGAGACTGCATGAATCAGAGCGTTTCGACAAAAAAAATTGCTCATTCAGTACACACATACACAATCCTTTATATCGTTGCAGGTATGAATATCAATGCTTCTGTCAACCTCTGGGTTTAAGGCGGGCTTTATGTGGAACAAATCTGTTGTTTGTGTTGCCCACACTCCATTTGTTGTGGCGTTAGATATAAATCTCTGTGCAGATTTAGCCCTTGTATTGCATCTTAGTGGTAATACAACATTACAAAGTCTCAAAGTTTTGATCTCATGCTTTGTTTAAACTGTAACACGCTGCAAATCCGAATCTTTCTCCCAGCTGGTGTCCACAAAGTTCACAGCTCCTGAAGTTGGAACAGTTTGTTTCTCTTGGTGTTATACCCCTAGAGTTGAGGTTGTTCGGTAACAGCCAGGGGTCTCTGTGTGTTTGTTCATTTTGTTTGTGTGCAACACTGTTTGCAGTGTGCTGTGTTTAGGGGGATTATGATATGCCCGGAGCACGTCTGTGTGAAGGAATGCAGTGAGTCCTTGAACACCCTGAGCCAGCAGTAGAAGTCAAATGAGCATATTTTAGTGTTGATGGGTTGAGTTACTAACAATTTGCTGACTCTATTCAGGTATACAGCTACTAATTCCTCTGCTTTAGCAACTAAGGGAACAGTTTGGATTCATCTTACTGTAATATGTCTTCTTTATGTCTAAGGAGTTATTGGTCCCTGTAATCATCCCTCCTGCCTATACTGGCAAAGGTGATCCCCTCCTAGTGCAGCTGCTCTGTAAAATAAAGACTTTGCTTGAGATAGAATGTGAATACAAAATGCTAATTATGCTACAAAGCAGCTAAATTAGATGCTAAATCACAGCGTTTATTTTTTAACGTCCTTTCAGATTTTTCCTGCTCTTCATAAAGTAGCGTTGCATAACTTTGGGACAAAGAGAAACAAAACTTTTCGTGGTCGTTGAGGTCAAAGTTAAGTTGATTTTGGCCTTTTGTCGATTTTGGCCTCACTGATATGACTCCTTGTTTGAGAGGGTGCAGCCGCTCTCTCCATAGGAAATAATGGCCTTCCTCTGCACAGTTCCAGTATTTCCGTGGAAGCTAGTGTGAGGCTTCAGCCGTCTGAGTTAGCCAAATCAAGCGATTAAGTCAGCTTGGCAGTCATGTAAAGGTTTACTGTTGCTAGGTTCTGTTGCTGTTGTATCCCAGCAACACACCTAAATGTGACTACCAGGATGAGTCCCTCCGCTGAAGCGCAGCGAGGAAACAATGTCCATGGAAATGCAGAACAGGCTCATTTAAAGAACTTGTGTATTTGTTTAGAGGTTTAGAGCAGTGAATTTTGGACTTTAATCTCTTTATATTCCAGTGGTGCTTTTACTATTTACTATTAATTTATCGCCAGAACATTTAATGTTGAACAAAATGATTTAATCATTAAAGTTCAATAAAAATATTTGGTCCAAGCTTCTCATTTGTGAGAATGTGCTGTTTTCTGTTTCATAATAACTGGACATCTTTGGGTTTTGTTGGACTGTCTACCGTCTAATTAAAGAAATAATCAATGCAACTATAGTTTGATAATCGATGTGTGACAATTTACAATATTTTTGTTGCATTATGTGACAGTACACTGATCAATACAAGCTATTTAAAGGCTTTATCTATGTGTTACAGGCATTTTTCTTTACCATTTTCTGACATTTTGTAGACCAAATGATTTATCAGTTAATCAAAATAATCATCAGATTATTAGATAGTGAAAACATACATTAGCGTTATCACGTTGAGCTACTTTATGGGAACTAGTTATGGCCATTTTTTTCCAATTTTGTGACAGTTTATACACCAAATGAATATTCTATTGATTTAAAAAAAAAAAAAAAAGATGAGGATAATGAAAATAATAGTTCAACCCTACTTCATTTCTTCATGAAACCTTGAGGTGCATTCCCTCTCCTTGTCGTCCTTCTCGGTTTGTTGATATTTATTCTCCCATACTGCCTCTTTTCTTTCTCGTCTCTGTCCTTGTCTGGGCCTTTGTTTGTTTCCTTTTCTCTCTCTAATAGATATTGTATCTGTGTGTGTTGCAGGATCACTCTGAATGGGATGAAGGTGTCCAGGCCAGACGTTCGCATTGGCCGCTACAGAATGATTAAACACGAGAGAGACAAACACAACGAGCCCAACCCACAGAGGTACTGCATCATTGTCCAAACTCATTCTCCGGCTTCACATTCGGATCGATCGTGCTGCTTTTGTCTCATAGCTGCACAGTTCAGATGTTTCTTCCCAACTTTTTCATCTCCATTTGAGAGAATTATGATTATGTGGCATTGCAAAGGGCACACAATCAATAAGATGTCCTTATAATTAGTGTTAGCTACGGAGCAATATACTGAAACATGAGCAACACGGACAATGTAAGGCCAGCAGTTGGAGGTAATAGAAGTTTATCATGATTCCTCCGTCCCTTGTCGTCCACATTATCGGCTTTTATTCTGTCCAATTTAGCTGGAATTACATTTT
Organism: Morone saxatilis; assembly: GCF_004916995.1. NCBI lineage: Eukaryota > Metazoa > Chordata > Actinopteri > Moronidae > Morone > Morone saxatilis. The sequence continues at coordinate 8,590,271 of NW_023339796.1, read as the reverse complement.
AAAGATATTTTAACCTTTAACTGGTGATGGTTAAATGAGAAGCTTTGCTCATTTTTATTTTTTTTTTACCTTGTTTCACACTCACACTTCACATTCACACCTGAGAGCTTCCTGCTGTTGGCCACCTCATAAGAAACTGCAAGCAAAAAGGAAAGTACTCCCTGTATAATACACTTAACCTGTGAATTATAGTATTAAGTGTTTATTGATAGATTTATTTTTCAAACTGATGATTATATGCTCATGTACCCCACGTTTTGGTGAAAGAAATGTGGACCGTCGGAGTCTTGGAGTTTGTGGGTAGATGTTACGTACTGAGGGGAATTAGGGTAGACAAGAGATCATTTGTATGTGTTATTAAATAATAACTCCTATAATGTCACAAATAATACTTTATTGCAGTCAGGCATAATGGTAAGGGATGAAATAACAGCATTTATTACTCTTTGCCTTCTTCTTTTCTTGCCATTTCACCTGTTAAAGTAACAGTCCAGTGGTTTCAATTCTCATCTTGCTTCAGTGATGTACAGGTGTACTGCAGGACCACAAGGCATTATTGTTGGGTGTGGTTACATGTGCAACAAGCACAAACTGTACTTTATTATTAATAATGGACGTAGTCTCCATGATGTCACCCATAGAATTTCTGAAGAGCCGTTGTAAAGCTCAGTGTTGTCGGCTCTGGTTATCGCTATCTTGGCAGTCCTGACTCTGCCGGCTCCCAGCTAATCCAACAATAGGTAATGACATGGAGCGTGGGTGGAACTGAGGCTGGCCAAATAAAGCCTGGTTACTGAATTCAGCCGCCTGTGACGGCACCCACTTGTCACTTAAAGCAGCCACGCTCTTAATTATAAATATTTTATAAGCCTTAATATAATTTAAATGGTTAATTAAAGTTATAGAAACATTCACCACACGTACAGTATAACTATATAACTATAGTATAGTTAATAGCTATAGAGATCTAAACTGTTTTTGTACCAAGCTGTAAACATGTTTATTTCTGTTGTAAAGTTGGGCATTTTAATGTGGGGCACTATGGAGATTGACTCATTTCTTTAGCCAGCCTCAAGTGGCCATTTGAAGAACTGTAGTTGTTGATGCTGGGTGTCGTCCGAGGTGAAACAGGCAAAAAACTGCTTTTCAGCGTAATGTTAATTCACTCTTTAAATACCTGAAAAATTATAACACTGAGTGTTGCTTAGGTCAGTAAAATGAGACAATTACAATTTGAATTGACCAACAATAGCTTTAATCTATAGTATGTCACACTTTATTATGCACTTAATAATCAGGATGTATAAGAGATACACTCATGCCTCTGGGGAAGAAATCCTGAATCATTTTATATCATTTTTGGCGACTTGAGAGTGGTCAAATAAAAATATTTTGTCAAAAATACTGGAATCTAGCCTATAAAATACCCGCTATGTGTACGTTTTGAACTGTAGCTGTAAATGCCCCAAGTTCCCCCAAAATTACTGAGTGGCTCAGTGCACACAATGGCAGTTACAGCCCTGGATATATATCAGACTACAAAAAAATGACATCTATCACTACTGCTGCTCCTGCTATTTATACAACCAAGATTAAGAAAATGGGAACATAAAGCCATAAGAAAAGCAATAAGACTGGTCTTGTGGTTGAGGAGAAAAACATGTTTTTTATAACTGATAAAACATTTCAGTCATCATAGGATATTAAAAGATTAATGTAAGAAGCTATTGAAATGTTAAAAGACATGAGGACATGCTCAATAAATAAAATACATGCATTTCAAAGATACCATAGTCATTTCTTCTCTTCAAAGTATTTATTAAAATTCAGCTTCTGCTAATATGCAAGTCACATAAATACTTAAAGTAGTGAGTGCATAGTCTTAGTTTGCTGTAATGTCATTAGCTGTGAGCTTCGGATAAAAACGGGATTCATATGTTAAAGTGTCGACTGAGCAACATATAACCACGGCTTGGACTTCCTGGTCACTGAAGGATTGGAATATTTTTAAATGCCAAGGAAAAACATTATCAATAAACCAAAAATTGCTTTTCAGATATACGGCCCAGGGGCTTGAATGTTGCTCTTTTGGCTAAACTCATTTAAATTGCTTTTTAGACAAATGTGTAAAAATGCTTCCTCTATAAATGTGTATTTTTTAGGGTTTGGTGAATGCGACCAAATATGCAGAGATGAGCCCTTCTAGACACATTAATCACCAAGAGTATAGCACCTCATATTAAGCTGCTTAAACGTGGATTATCACTGTTTATTCTCCTCTAAGAGCCCCCGTTTTCACGCCTGGATGGGCCGGGCAACGATGCCTCTCAACACAAAAATCGATAGCTGCTGTAGCTCGGCCAGCATGAAGATATAGTGAACTCTGTTCCCTCTTCCAATATTGTTTTACTTTGATCTCATGTGACATTATTATATCACAGCATGTTGACAGGAGCTACGTCAGGGTTCACAGTTGAGGTCTAGTTTAGTTGTGGCTCCTATATTGGTTTATAAGAAGATTAAAAATGTAGGCAAGCGAGAGTCATATGTGAAAGAGAAGTGACAGATAAACACTTTATGACATGTTTGATTTGAATTTTGGCATATAGCCAGTAAACACATGTTGTTTGAGTCTCTATAATATAATAGTATGATATTTAGTCTCACAATGTTCAATATAGTGGCACCCTGGTGGAGCTGGAGTCCTTGCTGCTGCAGTTGAAGGCAATAAACCCCCAAAAATAGTATGAACTTAAAGGGAGTGTGGGAAAAGTTTTTACAAGAAGTTTTATTTTGAATTTTTTTTTTCTTTTGTTGCTGAACCACTTTGGTAGCTCAGAGCGTCATACCCTTTTTCTCTCTCCACTTTTCTGCCTCTCTTTTTTTAGAAAAAAAAAAAACATTTTTTATTACTGATATAGGACATTAAAGCTTTTTAACAGCCAGGATGTGATGTAACACCTTCGCAAATTATTTTGCTTCACTGACAAGCAATTCGTTAGGCTTCTTTGGGGATGCTGGTGGATGGCGTATGAAAAAGCAAGTAACTTCTTTATCTGAAAATATGGTGAAAGGAGAAGTGTTTAGTTTCTAAGAAGCTTCAACAGGGAAAATGATGCTCACATCCCGGCCTTACATTCATTCCTTTTAGCGACTGTATTTTGATGTGATCACGTAATAGTGTGCTCCTCGTGCTTAGGTAAAATCCAGGTGTGGAAGGAAGGGAAATTAGCCAAAAAGTGGAGTTTATGACATCAACTGAAAAGAAATGTAAGATTTTTTTTTACCTGCATGAAGCTCCTGTTGAATGTCATACAGACTCTGAAATCTGTTTGTGGATAAAGGAAGATGAAAAATATGGTTGAAATAAAATTTGTTGAGGAGCTGGAACAGAAAAAACCTTGCTCACATCCTGGGAGCGAGAAGAATAAGACAAGAGTCGAGCCTGTGACTGACTGAAACTGAAAATTCATAAAATATTTTATTTTACCTGCAACAAACTCAGAAACTAGTGAAATGACAAACATCCACCTAAAGTGGTTTAACTTTGAACTGTACTCTGTTCCATAAAATGGCAGCAATAACTTAAATGTGAAGATGTTTTAAAATAACCAGGCCTGCGTAATATGACATCCATCATTGTTTGTGTGTGTGTGTGTGTGGTGTGTGGTTGTGTGTGTGTGTGTCAGAGAGATTCAACGATCCCTCAGTAATTGCCTGCTGAAATGACACCAATAGAGATGGGAGCCGGCTAGGTCAGACTAGTCTAGTTGCCTTCATCAAAATCAATAAATCAGCCACTAGACTGAAAGAGAGAGAGAGAGTGTGTGTGTGTGTGTGTGATGTGTGTACGCTTGATAACTCCAATCCCGTTTCCTCCGTCCTCTCCAACTCTGGTTCTCTCCTCTCCTTCCTCTCTCTCTCTCTCTCTCTTTGATCCGTGGACCAGACTTCCTCAATAAGAGGTGACACCAACAGGGACGCTATTTATTTGGTGCCGATACATTATTCATAACTGCAGCGAGGGGCAGAAAATAGAGGCCCTATTAGTCGGCGCAAACTTCAATTTTTACGGCCCTTCTGGACACTTGTTATGTGTTTAGATCTCTTCCAGGACCGATTTTTTTTAACAAGTTGGACTTCCCATAAGTTCCCTGAGGAACTTTAGATACAGGTTTGTGTTTTTCTGAGGTGATACCGTACAATATTTTTGTCTTTTGAGTTGATCGCTGTGTCAGATTAGGCACAGACTCAAACTAAATTGTCATTTAAGACTTGCATAACACTTTAAATGGCTACAACCACATTGTCAGCACTGTATGGTGGTAACAGTGAAGTTATGTAATCACAGTTTTATAGATAAATGAGCCTGAAACACTCACATCTACAACAAACAACATCAATTTGTCTTTTAGAAATTCCTCCAAGTTTT
>NW_023339796.1:8585109-8585834 GCF_004916995.1 Morone saxatilis | reverse complement strand
TTTTACTTCTCTGCTGTACACACAAAGGTCTGTCACTCAATTACGCAGATAAAGTGAGCTTTTGTTTCCGCTCTTTGTCTTCAGGTACAGCGTTGCCTTTCTGTTTAGATTCAGATTAATGATTGAGCCTTTTGGGAGAGTTTATCTGGAGTACCTGCGTAATGTCCAGCGTTTACCAAGGGAAGCGTTGTCCCGACTGTTTGATGAATGTTTACTATCTCTTCTGCATTCACGCACACACACACATATACATACACATTCACTCAAACATGCACACACCCTCACACAGGAGTCCATTCCGTTCTTCTCGGAGATACTGGTTAGGCATAGCAATGAGATATTGGGCCAGCGGAAGTAAGAAAGAGGCACATTCATCACCAGCCGCAAGTATCGGCTTGCACACACACACACACACACTCACACACAAATTTTTCCTAGCAAACGGCACTTCATGCATTGCAAATGAATTAGTCTCTCAGTAACGTTGTTCAATATTCCATTCATATGTTATCATCCTGGGACAGTGCAGATACAGGGTGTGTGGGGTGTGTTGGTTTGTGTGTGTGTGTGTGTGTGACTGGCCTCAATAAAACTGTATTTACTGTGAACATGATTTTACCATCTTATTTAGAGTCCGTTAGAGGAGAATTTGAGAAATATTGGCTTTCATAATTAGTATAGATCTGAAGTTAGATGAGAAGACTGATACCATTCTCATATCTGCA
>NW_023339796.1:8559869-8585009 GCF_004916995.1 Morone saxatilis | reverse complement strand
CCCCCATTCACTTACTTTTTAATATCAGTATATCTTGTCCCCTCCATCTGTCACTCTTTCTCAGATATATATATATATTTATCTTCCTGCCTATCTATCCTCCATGTTTCTCCCCTCTCATCCAGCCCTCATTTCAGTTTAAACTGCTTTTTTTCCTATCCTCTCCTTTCTCTTCCTTGCACTCTTTCTCTTAAACTAATTTCCCTCCCTTTTAGATAGAGGCGCCGATCCTTGGTAGAAGTCAGATAACACGTAATTCTATTTATATCTTATTGTATTATATTGTTCTAGGGAAAGATGCTTGACAACATTTTTCCTGCTTCCATTCATGCCAATAAAGCTGTTTTTGATTTGATTTGAGAGAGACAGAAGGAGAAAGCGATGCAGAGAGAGAAGAGAGATCCTCACTAGTCAGTTCTGACAAGACTCTGTGGACTCAGTGGTCCATGTCGGACTGAAGTGTCAACTCCAGTTGTACGTCCAAGCATATCATTAAGAAAACGTCTTTTGTTGCAGTCAGTCACTGCTGTCTTTTGAAAGGGCTGTGCGTTTTTGCACACATCAGCTCTTTCTCTGTTCACAGACAAAAAAAGGCATTTTTTAAAACAAGAGTGTTGTAAACATGCTGTTAGACACTCACACACCGTGGCCTGTTTCCATCCTGACTGACTGCAAAAACTGATACTACAACAAGGGTGACAGGAGAGCTTGTGTTACGAATCCGTTGTAATGCCAGAGGTTGCATCACAAACTGAACTGAAGCGCAGCAGCCGCACCGTGTAACTGTCTGACACACTGTGTGAATTATTTTCCCATCTTAATACTAAAATCACAGCAGATTCTAACGTAAGAGCCGATTCTGATGTAACCGTTGAATAACAGCCAATAGGGGAAGGGAGATTCCAGCATAATTCAAACAAACCAAGGTGGATGTGATATATACCGTACTACTATTCACTGAGTCACAGTGCAATGCAGTAGCACCACCTGTTGGTCGAGATCTACACAGTAAAGGAAACTGGATGTGTACTTCAGTTATACAATCCAACAGAACAGTTTCTTCTCTCTGATTTCAGGTTATTGAACATGTAAAGTAACCAAGAGGGGGAGAAAAAAGAGGCTCTTAACATCCTGTGGATTTTATTGTGGATGTTGATATTAGCAGTCACTCATTATACAGCACCTTATAATCGCTTCCCCCATGTTTGAGCACTATTTTTTTTCTCTCGTATTACTTCCAATATGTATTTACATTATTTTGATTTCCTGATTGCTCTCTGCATTGATTTATTCTCATGTTTTGTGATGTGTTTATTTCCTTTCTCTTATTAATTTGGACCTCGGGATCCACGATTGTGAAATCCAGTTCCCATGTGTACCTGCGTTTCAGTGGTTCGGGACTCCAGCAAGGGGTCGCTAAAAGATTTGAGGGGTCGCTAGATGATTAACTAAAGAGGAAAACGTATTAATGCAACACAAAGTCATGTTGTTGTTTTTAAAGTTTTCTTTTAATCTTTGATTTGCAGACTTGTTAATTAGTAAAATAATCTTAATTAAACACGCTGATATCACCCATTTAGACCCACACAAACATGCACTGATATAGTGGCAAAGAAGATTTTACTTTGAAGTTTTCCCAATTTTGTTTTTAATGAAATTGTCCCCCCCTCCCCCATTTCCCTTTACCTCTCTCTTCCATCTTCCCCAACCCTCCCACCTCTCTGTTTTTGTTTCACCCTCCAGATTTAATAAAATACAGAACACGAAGAACACGATGAAGAAGGATGGTATCAGCTCTCTGACCTACAGAGTGATTCAGTTCAAGAGGTACCCTCTGTACACAAATATCTCTGTGGAGATCGGCAAACCACCACCCCGGCCTTTTAAGGGCTAGAGAGAGAGAGAGGGAGGGAGAGAGAGGAAGATGAGGGGGTCAACTCACCTTGACTGGAAGGAAAAAATAATAAGAAGAAGAGAGCTTATAAGAATGAAACAAAGAGGGAACACATATCCTGGAAAGATACGGGAGTGTAAGAGAGAGGAAAAAGTCAAAAGCACACACTGGTCTCTTTCTCCCTCTTTACCCCTCTCTTTGTTTTTGTTTTTAGATTTCAGCCATTTCTTTAACCAGGACTCAGGCTCTTTCCTCCTACAACTTTTTCAAGCAGCCAATGGCTTCACACCTCCTACCTTTACCAATCAGTGACTTCAGAATCAAAGAGTGGACCAAAAGCTCAAATATCAGTGGCTGACCAAAAGGGTTGGTGTCAAACTTGACTGAAAGCTGAAACTTGGGAGTCTTTCCATTAATAATCATTTGTAGACTGGAGGTGATTCAATGGCATATCGACGGAGGGTATTGATGGGAGCTATTGTTGGATGATTTCATTTGAAACTTTGGAACGTTTTCATGGCCTGTCCTGAAAATACTGGAGAGCATCGAGTTGGATTTCTTGGAATATTTGACCCAGGTCATATAGAGAAAAAGAAAAAATGGGCTTTTTACGTGGATACAGAGACAGAAATACCTGCTGGTTTCCACCTGATGGACAACAACCTTACAAATGCCATCAAAAATTTTACTTTCCAAGCATTCACAGTGATGGTCAAGATAATGGAGATTTCCATTAGTTGTAACTGTAACATTAACTAAATATGGTGACATGTAGTGATGGTCGATGGAATTTCATCTGATGGATTACATTTCAAAGAAATCAGCCGGCTCACAGACGATTGAACATTGACTTTTTTGTCAGGGAGTCACCTGTTTGGATCTACTTACTCAATCAAATCCTCCGGTATCAATTAATGAATGTGTATTGTGCCTGCATCTACCGCAGGAGACTCAAAAACAGTGCTGGGACACGCTGATAAAACATGTTCGTCAGCAGCAACAAACTCCTGAGAACTCTCTTTTCGTTCTCTTTTTTTATATATATAAACTAAAACTTTGGAAACGTACTTAGTGGAGTGACGGAAAGGTTTCGCAAAAGTAAACATATTGAAGAGATGAAAAGTTTTCTCCTGTGCTGAATGCGGCGTGGTGGAACTACTTTGGGAACACATTTGAAATCAAATCGAGGAACTGAAGACAACAAGGCAAATATATACTGAGTCAGTCATGATTGTAACCCCATGTGACAGATATTGGAGATTAGGTTCCTGGAAACTTGTTTTTTTCCACCCCACTTGAACAAGGTTTTATTTTGGTAATCTGTGCTTTAAAGGTACATTTGTGTCTGGACAAGATGTAAATGGCCTTGAGGTACAATAATATTCCTTAAAGTACAGATTTGATTTAGTAGAAATATGTATTTCTCATTAGAAAATTGGAAGTTCACCATATTATAACATATGGGGCACAACTGGGGTTTAACATCAGAAATGAGCTGTCAAGATAAAGTCATGAATTATGTTTTACAGGGAAAAGCATTGTGGATACAAAAGCTCTTGTAACTTTTACACTGGCTCTACAGACAGCACTAGGAGAAAAGTAATGAATTTTGGAGGTCATTTTTATTCTACAATGTAACCTGGGAGTCTGATTTTTTTTTAAAGTATCACAATTCATTAAAACTCAGTTGAAACTGTTACTATGCCATTCTCTCTCTCTCTCTCTCTGCTATCTTTTTCTTTCAATCTTTGAGAGAAAGGCCATCATATCCGGAAAGAGGAAATTATGAGGTGATCTTCTCTTGGTGGAAATTGTGAATTTTAATGCAGTAATGAGAAGTTATCGTTTGAGCGGTTTGATTGACATCTCTATTGCAGCTTCAGTTTTTTTTCATCATCTGCTGTCAATTCTGTTGGGAAATTTTCATTTTAAAACTTTTTTTTTGTCCCATATGTGTTTCATAACTTTCCCTGTGTGAAAAAGGAACAAACACAATATTTGATTGGGATTTCCTACATCAGAATATTGAAGCCTTTGACTGTTGTATGCTTTGATACATCACTCTTCTTCCTTCCATTTTTCCTACTGTTGATGCCGTTACTTTTTAAGCCTAAACACCAAACTGATGCCTTCAGAAGTTATGTATACTAAGGGGCAGGAAAGGTTATTTTTCATTTAAAGGTAATTTTTGTGTGTAAAATTAATCGATTAAGATGTGTGTTTTAAGATAGGTAATATAAAAGTCGAGATCACGACAAAACCTATACAGAATATTTCCAGACAGACGATTTGTGTGCAGTGCTGTAACTGTTTGAGTTTTGTATCATTCTGAACAATACAGGGCTTTTATTTTGGTGAAAATTGTGTATAGTTGGTCTCCTCTTTGGTCAGCCTTGAGGCAAAAATGCTCCCATCTGTTTGGCTCTCCGTTATCTTCGCCTCAAGCCTGTTGGGAGGTATGATTGCTCCACACACACACATGCATTCACGCTGTCTTCCCTTTTTTCTTTGCATTATCTCCTCTTTCATTGCCTTTTCTTTCTTACTCTGCCAGTCCAGGCTGTGTGTGTCAATGGCACTCTGTTGTGCTTTGTGGTGGGCCCACTTCAGGCACAGCTGTGTCTCACAAGAGTGCTTCTTCTTTCAATAGATATCGACAAGGCCTCTCTTTGTGTCTCTGAATCTGTGCCACTCACTGTATCTTTATTTTTCTATTTATTCTCTCCCTCTCAGCACACATCCCCATCTGTGACTATGTCTGTCTCTCGCCTTTTATCATTCTCTCCTCCGCTTTATCTGACTTTCTTTTCCTTTCTACCCGTCTTCTTTTTCCTTATTATGATGCTTCAGAGTGCAGAGCTCTCCTGGTGAGTTTCAGTCTCTTCGGTGGGCACACTACATGTGGAGAGGTCAATATAATATCTTCTCTATACTGTTTACAGTTTATCCTGTGCAATAGCAGAGATATGTTCACATATTCCCCATATCCTGCTTTAAAGTCATTGTTTTAAAGTGGGACGAGCTGTTGGTTTCAGTTCAGTTTGTAATGCAGTCATGCTTATCTTTCATCTGTTACCTCTAATTCATCTGTTTTTCCCATTCTTAGTGTTAAAGGGGAACTTCAGCAATTTAATGTTTTACTTTAATAAAGTTGGGTGTCTTTTGAGGGATAGATAAAACCAAGAATGGTCAAAATTGAAGCAGCAGAGGCTAATATATCCTGACTTAAGTTCCTAGTATGGGTCATGACACAAAAACCCAGAATCCTACATTTCCCACAATGCACCTTGATAGTGTCTTTCACAACATTGCAAACTTGGCCTGCAAGTAAAAGTCACATACATTTTTCCCATAGACAATATTACGTGACTCACAGTTGAAGCAATTTTACAGCTTTGATTGGCATTTAACTCCCATGGTCAAATCATCAGTACAGAAGATTAACAACTAGAACTCCCAAGGTGCATTTAGGCAAAAAAACATTCAATGACATATCTTAAACATCTGCACAATCTGCAGGCTAAGTAACTTTGATTTTGATTTGAAATTTGCCAACTAAGGCAACATGTCTTGTTCACACACTCAACAACGAAGCGTTTTGAATTTGCTCTGACAGCAAGAGCAGCTGAGGCTCATGAGTACTGTAGTTTTTTTCAGAGCCGTCCTCCAGACTGCAAACAAACATGATTTTGTTGAAATAATTAAAACTTGTTGTTATAACATAAACCTGTAGGATCATTACATTATCCAGGAGAGTCCTTGTGTTACTGTAAATTAGCTAGCATACTTCTAAAAGCTCCCTCCAGAGCCACAGAAGACAATTATACAGCTATTCTTAAAGGTTGAGTCACTCCTCATGACCAATAAACTACACTTCATGCATAAAATCTGTAGATTGACCCTTTATAATTGTAGCTTTATCAAGGGTACTCTGACTAATTACAGGCAACTCTTTATGAGGTCAGTTACATAAAAAAAAGTACAAGCTGAGGAGTGACTGGACAAAATGGAGGATATAGCAAGAGAGGCATGACCCCAGTGTGTATAAACAGTAACTTGGGATATAGATGTAAAGATCAGCAGCAGAAACTTCAGCAAAAATAGTATTTGAAACGTTTCCTTTACTTGAGAGAACAACCGTGAGGAGTGCTTGATGTTTCTTATTGGGCTTTTGAAGCTGTTCCAGTTGTCAAGCAAACCTCATGTGGTTAAGTATTTGAAACGTTTTCTTTTAAATACGTTTTTTGCTCGTCTGCTGCAGAGAACTAACAGGACTTTTAGGCCTGTTGGGCATTTTTAAACATTTACTGTATCTCTAGTTATGTTTTTTTTTGTACATTGAATGTTGAAAATGTTATATCTTATATAGAATGCATTATGTCATATCAAACCTACTTTTTCTATACAATCAATAAATCTGATGGTTAAAGATTATATGTTGTTGTCACTTGTTTTGTATGTGTTGCTGTGATTGTTTTTTCTCTCACAGGGTTACTGAAAAAGTCAGTCAAACTCTGGTGGCTGAATAGAAACTTCATAATATTTTTTTTTTATCTGCAGACTGAGATAATCCCGGAGATATTTAATGTAATATCGGCAGGTTTTGGCAACCCTGTGTCCTGTTGCCGTGACAACCCACATAAACCTGTTACTGTTGTTTCTGTGTGGTCCCAGTGAGTTGGTGGACTAAAATGCTGTACCGCCTCGTGGATTACATTTGGCTTGACTTCTGCAGTCTTTCATTTTATCTTTTCTGTCCTTCCTGCCACCCTCCCAAACATATAAACATATCTTTAATGCTACAAAGTATAGGTGTCGCTTTGTCTCTATTCTACTTTCTGCTTCTTTTATTGTTTTGCAGGGAGCACTAGTGCCAAACTGTCAGCAGAAAAGCTCTGCAGGGAAATCAGGATGGCATCCAAGAGCCAAACTGTTCAGACTTGTTGACACAGAAACAGAAAGTGAGAGATATTTAAAAGAAAGATGGTTTAATTTGAAATATTTTACAAGATGTTTTTGTAGAGCTTGTCTATATTACCAGCATGACATGATTTGTGGGAGCGATTCATATAATTTCCCTTTTATTTTAGGCAGTATATTGAAACTCCACTTAAAGTAATAGTTTTTTGCTTTTTTGCCGAGAATTAGATTAATTAGATGATAAGATTGACACCACTACTATGCCTGTACAGTAAATATAAGGCTACAGCCAGCAGCTAGCTAACTTAGCTTAGCATAAAGATTGTAAATGCAGAAAAAGCTAGCTTGACTCTGACCTCTGAAGTTCACTTTATGATTATGTTGTATCCTGTTTGTTTAAGCCGTATTTAAACCAAAGTGTAAAAAGCCACTTGGGGTTTTTTGTACAGATGGAATAAACAAGATATAGTGTTTATAAGTGAGCTTTAGAGGTGCTTGTTGGTGGGTTTTGTTACTTTTGAACAGGGTCAGGCTAGCTGTTCAAAGTCTTTATGCTAAGCTAAGCTAACCAGCTGCTAGCTATAGGTTCATATTTACCAAACAGGCATGACAGTGGTATCAATCTTCTCAGCTAACTCTGCAATAAAATGTCAAACAATTCCTTTAACCCCGTTTCTTTCTGCTCATTCAGGAGTTAAGATGATAGCTATGTAAGAGCATTGTTGAGATCTTATTTAGTCTCATTCTTAGACAATGTTGTAAATACAGTAAGAGTGTATTCATTCATAAAGATAAAATAAGATTTAAAACGGGATCATAACCCTAAAAGTTAAAATTCAACCCAAAACCTTGCATAAAGAAGCTTTTCAGGGAGAATTAAGGCTGTGAAACCTGTCAGTTTTAATGATATACATCATGTAGCTAGCAGCTTGGGAGTCTTAAATACGCAGTAAATGAAACGCCATTATAGGGCCCAACACCGTACATAGGCAACAAGATTATTTTTGGTTTCCATTCAAAGGTCCCTCATTAAAGTGGTAGATAATGACACATAAAGGTAGGAAGAATAAAATGACACTTCACGCTGCATTTCATCACACACTGAAGATCACTCTGTAGGAGGTAAATAACAACAGCACGCTTTGATAATAGTGGAAATTACAAGGAGGGCTGTTTCTATGAAAGGATACACATTCTTTCTCGTGGAAAATTAATAAAGCAGTAAATTACAGATTGTTTTTCCTGCTCTACAGTGTACATGAAGAAATAGCTTTCCATTAAATGAAACCCTGTCTTCACAAATCGCTACATCATCTACAACTACTGTACAGTCATATGTTTGGCCATAGTCTCACACATTGTATTTCAATTAGCGTAGAAGTTGAATTGCAGAATTTATAGAATTGTTACAAATTGTTAATTGCTTTGCTCAGCCATTTCCTAGTCTAAATAGCATCACAGCTGTGAATACATATGGGTGCTGCATCAAACTAAGACAGGTAATTTACAATTTCTCAACATCCAATAATGTTATTGGCTTTGTTATTGTTGTTTGCTGTGGGCAGGCAGATAAAATAAAATTAAAAAGGTTGAATATCTGGAGTGAGTGAGCAACCTTTCAAGGGTCAAGTTTGTTTTTTTCTAGTTCTTGTCAGATTTGTTTAATTATGGATTTTTACATAAATGTTCTGCCCAAGGGTGTTTATGGATCTCTAAATCAAACATCACTGCAGTCCATCTTACTAAATACAGATAGTTTTAACCCTATTTTCACTGTTTTCATTGGTTTTCAAGGACTGCAATTCATCTTCTCAGCTGGCAGGATACAAGTCCTATCTGTTCTTTACATATAGCCAAATTAACCTAGTAGGGGCCACAGAGTTAAAATTGGGGCCAGTACTGCTCCTCCACTAACCAGTCCACATGTACTGCGTATATGCCAACCAGTACTTCTATGCTGGAGTACAGTAACACTACCTGGCCACTAGGTTTCTGTATCTCAGTTAATTTGTGGTAATTTCAATAAACACAACTTTATTCGGGAATATGCACCATAGAAGCACAATCAACTAAAAATAATGAAGTTCTCCTAGATATTGCTCAGAGCTCATCCACACAACAGGATCACATTTTATCTAACATAGATAATAATGCAAGGCCTGTCTTTGTCGATATTGTACTTTAGAAAATGTCTTCACAAATTTGCAGTTAGTCAATTTGCCAAACCCCCTGGCATGCAGTGAACCCGAAGCTCTGTGAATCCACCTTGCATTTCGGCTTTGTGTGTAATATGCAGCTAAGGCCTGATAATGGGGCAGCCGTGTCCACCAAAGTGACAGATTCAGTGGGTCTCATCAGAATTGCAGAATTCTTGAATTAAAAAAAGTCCTTGTGTGGCAGCTGATCTGCTCTGATGGCTTTTGGTGTTTTCAAAATAATTTCTTTGGTTCTCGTTCAGCTCTGTTCCAGAAAAACTTGAATTTATGAGGTTGCAGATGATCCTTTACGTCTTGCTATACCACTGACATGTTCAGTTGCACAGGAGGGTTCAGCCTGTTCTTAGAGATAGGATGTGTATTGATTAATTCACTGGTTTTCTGCTGAAAGTAAATCAGTTTTTCTGGGTGGTTGGTTGTTCGGGCGTGCAGTTTTTGAGACGGGAACAGGTGGCGAGACGGTTTCCCTCCCAGTATCCGGCATCCTGGCCATCGTGACAGCGACACTTGGTGCAGGAGTCGACCCAGATGGGCTCTCCTGAGGGAATCACCTGACTGCGTGACGCATTAACGTAGCAGTTAGGACCTGGAGGGAGGTGAGCAAGAGAGGTAAGTGTAACTGCAGCTGTCAAGTGGACAGTGTTGTGTGTACACACTAATCCCTGCATGCAAATTACAACTACATTTAACAGTGGTGCATAAATCTCCTGCTGCATCTCTGAGAGGAGTTTTACTTATTTTAAACTTTCTCTTTTTTTTGCTACTGTCAACTTACCGTCCTTGCATTCAGGGCAGCATTTCCCAGGATGGTAGACGGGGTTGACACATGGTGGAGGGGCACAATCTGCAACTAGACAGCGGGCGATGCCATCACTGTCACAAGTGCACTGCTCACATTCTGACGGCTGGGAAACACACACACACACACATACACATATAAACAAATAGCATGACACTCAACATGGATCACAATTTCACCAGCACCTCTCACCAATCCCTCCTTCTGCCAACTCAAAAGGGGGCGCCATTTACCTCCAATTCCCTGCTGCACACTCAAGTTATATACCAACATTTTTGGAAGGAAATACAGTGAAGAAGATGTAAATAGGCTTATCCTTAAAGGTTATAATACAAACTTAGGCAAACTGTGTCATGGGTATATATTTAATTTTAAAAATATGCTTGTGCATAGCCACATATTTTAATGAACAGTAGTTGAAGAACAGGGTCAAACCTGCATGAAACAGACCAAGAAACCTGAGGTTTACACATAAACAGTGTTGAGCTGCTGCTCACCTTTCTATTTATGATACCTGTGTGATAAACACTTTACAATCTGGCTTCACTGCACACTATGAAAAGCTCACCTTTCTGAAAACAAAATGTCATTTTGTCCTCTGTGTCTGGGGTATTCATAGTGTCTATGTCTTTCTTTGATAGAATTTGTGGTATTATTTTAAATTTTTTAACAAAATTTAGAGAAAAGTCAGAAAAGAACAGGGTTTTCTTGAGCCCTGACCACCAAGATGGGAACCACTACTATATGTACTGCGTTGAATCTGGTGGATATCAAGTCTATATTCTGATTCCATATGAGAAAAGTAATTTAAAACATTTAAGGCCCTATAATAACAATAATATCTGTAGGGTCATTCATACATGCTCGAAGCCATCACTGACCATCCCCATCTTTGCAAGTTACCATGAAAGCTTACCTGGAAGTTCTGCCCCAGTTCGTACACCACTCCTCGGTACTCACACCCGATCTTCTCGCACCTGGGGCAGCAGTCGGTGGGATAGTGGCTGACATGGATGCACGCAGCCGGGAGAGCGGTGCACTCGGTGCGGGAACAGGCGGAGCCCTCGGTGGTGCATTCACACTGGGTGCAGTGATCAGAGTCCAAAAAATACCATTCCCCAACGAAGTATATGCTGCCGTTTGCCTCGCAGGTGCTTTCATGCTGTCCGGCGACTGAGAAGCCAAACCCGGCCTGTGCGCAAAGCAGTAGTGCCAAAACGGCTGTGCGTATTCTGCGCACCAAGGAAAAGCGCTCACTGCAAACCATGATTGATTCACCTTGTCCCAAAACAAAAAGGTTAACAGGTAAGTAAGTGGGCTGCAAGCATCCACTGTAGTCCGGCTGGGATTTAGTAGACAGGTTATGCCAAGTTTACACAAATGTTTAGGTTGTTACATTGTTACTGAGCGCAAAAAAACCCTGGCATTACTTTCTTCCACAGCGGTCTGCTGGGGCTGCACCACTCTTCTGCACAGAGCCCGGAAGGAGGTGGAGGTTGGGGGGCATAAAGAGGGAAAGTTATATCCACACACACACACACACACACACACACACACACCAGTCTCAGCTGAAGTCTGTCCCTCCCCCCAGTTTAACATCTTATTAGTCCAGACTTTTACAAGAACACAGGTGGTCTCGTGTGTAATTACTCCAACGCATAGAATAAGTATTCAGCCTCATTTGTTACATTAAATAATGTTGCACTACATGCTTTATTTAAGGTTAATTTTAATAAAATAACAGTATGAAGCTTGTATCAGATGAGATAAACGGCCCATCTCTGGAGAAACCTACCGTTGACGGTTCCCGACGATCTCGCGAGATCTCCTCTTAGCAACTGGAACGTTTGCCCTGGATACCGCAGCCTATAGGTGAGCGTTTGTTTCTCCGCAACAGCACCGTGAACGCAAATTTTATAAACGTCTGTAGTGTTTACACAAGCATAGTGTTACCGGTCAGCGTTTGTAATATGTTTTATGAACACCTTTGTGTTAATGTGTGATTGTTATATTTCCACAGCTGCTCATGTAGTTCGCTGATTGGTTAGCTGAAGTTAACCGTGCTACACTTAAACCAGCTGACGTTAACTTCTGCTTTCTACTAACTTTATGTCATTCTCAGTATTGTAGACAAAGTTGATTAAGTTAAGAGCTTCTGGTTCTGGTGGATGAACAACAACTAGTCAGGTCCTTTACCTAACAATAAAAGTAGCTATAGAACAGTCAAAGTAGTCATATTGCAAGAAAATGCACCGTAACATACAGTATATTGGATTAATTATTACTGATGCAAATGGATGTGAAATCCGTACAGGTTGGGTGTGTTTTGAATTGAGCTGCAATAATTAGTTGATTATTTTTAGAAGCATAAATGCCCAAAAATGTGGTGGATCCAGGTTCAGATGTGAGGATATAACATGAAAATACTCAAAGGGACACCCTAAGTTCCTAACAAAATTCAGCCTCTCTCAGTTATGGTGTATGTTGTTTTTGTTTCCTTTCCCCCACAGATTGCCATTCGTATGCAGTCTCCAGATGCAAACCACCTCTGGTTCCCCAGCCAGTCTCTGTGGAGCCTGATCGCTGAACATGTCACTGGGTCAGAGCTGCAAAAGATCCGTACAGCGCTGGGCAACTCCCTGGTTGACATGTACGCAGATATACACTCTGAGGTAGGAAGAAGGTTGTTACGACTGCAAAACTTCTTATTCTTTCTGTCAAAATATTGCTGCATACTTTGCTTTTTAGTTTCTTTTCAGATTCAGCCAACTTGTTTCATCATTCATGGTTTTTTCACACTCGTTGAAAGAATTGAGAGACTGCGTCTGGTAGGATCTGACAAGAATACCATCACACCATCTACAAGAATTTCCTTTTGAGCTTGGTTTCAGGGTGAATCGGAAAATGTGCACAGCTAAGCATTCCTGCCCAAACAATTTATGATGGGTGTTGGGTTGTGTTCGTAGGTTATTTTGGCTGCAAACACTCATTATTACAATTCCCGGGCTCCCTAATAAAAGTGAAATGTGGGTTAACTGGCACTGTGCTGCAGTGAAGTCCAAATGTGAGCCAGACAGACATCAATATTTACTCAAGGCCAGCTAAACTCTCGGCCCCAAAGCCCCTCGCGTAGAAAACGCTCACCTCTGGCAAAAAAGACCTCATCCAAGAAAGACTTGCTGGGTCGATGATAAACATTCACAGCTAAGGTTACGTTTAATTTGAAATATTTAAAGCGAGTCATTTGTGTGGCTTGCATAGCTTGATATGACGCTGACATGCAGCAAATATTTACTGTGTTAGAAACAAATCTAGGGCTGCAACTCTCGATTAAAATGACAAAAAAAAGAGCTCCAAGAGCCCAAAGTCTCACCATCAAATGTCTTTTATTTTGTTGACTGACTGATTGATTAATCAACTAATAATTGCAGCTTTAAATTAAACCCACAGGACATTACAGTGCATTGACAACAGCTCAGTGGTTGTCCGTAAAAGCTAAGTGTGAAGAAGTGCCGCCTCGTCTACTGAGAAAAAATTCCTTTCAAGCTGAATTACATAAGAGAGGTCATGCCATGTGCACTTAAGACCAAGTCTGTCGCTGTAGATTTCACACAGACACAAAGAATCTCTCTCATCAGCACTTTCTGTAGGGCATAAAAATCTCTGTATTTTGCTGTTTTCTCTCTCAAATAGTGTCACATTCTTTGCTTTTCTACTCTTATACCTTCTGCCATCTTCTTTTGTTTGTTCAGTATCGAAATCTCTCCATCTGTAGATGTTATCAGCCTGCGTTGAGCCAAATGCCAGTCGCTGTCTGCAGAAAAACACATGGACAGTCTGTCTCGGCTCTGCAGTCGCCATTCAGACAGTCAGAAAAAAAAAAACGTGTAAAAACGCTTATACATTCATTTCAATTAAATTGTCAAATTGAATGTCTTTTGACATCACAAAACCAGCATTTAAACCACTTTTTAAAGAAGCATTAAACCTAGAATCAAACCAGAATGATGCAGAGTAATTCACCTCATACACAGACACGCCCCCGTCTGCACACACACATACACAGAAAGAGGCCCAGTAAGCTTAGTGAGTCAGGGGGTCGGTATAACAGGGTTAAAGAGGCTAATCCTCAACTGTTGATAAGACCGTTAGCGACACATATTCTTTGGCTAGACTGTGTGTGTGTGTGTGTGTGTAGAGAAATAGACGTGTACGTGTATGCATGTGTGTACTGTACCGTGTGTGTGGCTTTAAGTATTGCTCAGATGTTTTTTTTTTCACCTACAGTTCGGTGTATGCAGTGGCTGGGCGTAAAGCCCTCAGACGGAAAGAAAGACTTAGGCGGAGAGAGCTTTGAGAAATTTCCAGAGAGAAAACAAAACAAAGCACAAGAGCGCCTTATTTAACTCTCAAGACTAGTGCATGCAGGTTTCCTTCAGTTATTACTTTTACTGCAGGATCACTTCCTTTTCTCTTTTTTTCCCTCCTGTCTGTATCTGCTTATCTCCATGTCTTTGTCCTCTATTTTTTCTCTCCTCTGTCCCTGTCTGTTTCTCTTGCAGCCATGTAATGAATTCCATCCCTCAGTGAGCCACTGTGAAAAGTAATAGTTGATCTGCAGGCGACTCCTCCATTCCTCAATACCGCCGTTCCTCCCTCCATCAAGGTCTCCATTGTCTCGGGCGGTTGGATCAGAGGGAACATTAGCCTCTCTTTTCAAGTCTCTCTACAAGGCTGATCTCTCTGTACCTCCCTCTACACTCTCACTCCTTCTCTCTACTCTGAATGAAAATGAGCCCTTTAGTTAAATGTAGTCTAAAACGCGATTTAAATAATTCAACATAATGGCTCCTAGTAGGTCTTTTAACTGACAGCTTTCAACAACGCTTCCCCTTAAAATAGCTCCTGCATGAGATCAACAGTCTCAAAGCAGAGGGAGAGGGGGGAAAAAAGATCCAGGAACAACTTGTTAGCCAGTGAGCCATGATTCCTGTAACATAAACGCCTCAACACCCAAAGACAGACAGAGGAAGTCAGTGTGAGTGAAAGGGGCTGTGTGTGTGTTGTGTGCGTGTTGTGCGTGTGTGTGTGTGTGTGCGTGAGTCCAGCATACTGTGTTAATACCAGTATGCGAATGGACACACATGCAAAGACCAGAAGTGGTGTGTTTAGTATTCTCCAGTGGATTCGTTTGAAGTGAAGTCTTTGACTGCAACATGACAGAAATGATTGGCAGGCAACAGGTGTGGAGGTGTTAATGATATCCAGACCTCACTGAGACACATTATGCACGCAAGCATTCACACACTCCTCTCTTTTTTTTTTTTAACCCACAATGATTTTTTTTCTTTGGTTGTTACTTTGTGGTTTAAAAGTGGTGATTTTTCAGACGAGGTTTGTGTACAGATGCAGAAAACAAGCTGCTGAATGTACAGGTACACCTATGGTCCTGGGCGCTTTAGCCCTTCTACCGGCTCATAGAGGAAGTCATGCATAGAAAACTGACTTTTTCCTTTGTGATCTGCAGTGATAATCCTAGCAAAATTAGAAAAAAGACTAAAAAAGCGGCCTGTTCCTGCAACAGACAGGGCTCTTTGTCTAATGACATAACCAAGCTTAAATCCATCATGCTCAGTCTGTGCTACATGTTCATCTCCTTTAGTTGAAAGCAAGATATGGAACTAAAAGAAAGCCCTGTGTATGAGACATAAGTAAAGCTCACTGTTTTCATATTTTCATCAAAAATATTTTGGCAGAAAGAAAGTCGCGCCCAGATTTTCTGTCCCTGTGCACCCAGAGGTTGTATTGCTTCCTGTTCCAAGAAGACAACGGTCAGTGTTTACAGCATTTTACTGTAAACACAGTCTGCCAAGGACAGCCCTGAAAATGTTTTCACTAATAGAAAGTGAAGGAAAAAAATCCAGATAGATTGCACCATAGTCCGTTAAAGTAAGTTCTAAGATAAACGCTTTTAAATTCACACTTCACACAGATACAGAGCCAGGATTCCTTTACAGTAGGTAATTTGGTCAACAATGCCTCTTAGTAACAGGTGCCACATTTAAAAGGAATCCTGCACCGGTACACGGTCAGGCACAGTGTAATTGCTTTTTCACAAATATTTTGGTCTCACCAAAACACATCCTATCAATCATCCTCACTCAGGGAGCCTGTCAGGGGGAGACGCTGGATGACGGATGTCTGGATCACTGCTTGTAACATATTGCAAGTGGACTGTCCAGAGTGATTCACTAAATCATATTGTGTTTTGAAAATGTTTTTCTCTATCCGTATCATCACTTGGTGCAGGATCATGAGCTGTCAGCTGGGAATGTGTCACCTGGACTGACAGAGAGTGCCTGCATATCATGTCTTATAAATATCCTGTTGCTATGATACATTATTGTATGTTTAACCCCCCCGGTTGTCTTCACCATAATCATGACGTTGGCAGGCGGAGACGTGGTACAAGATGTGGCAGGAGAGCCAGCAAAGGCTCCCACGTCAGCAGGGCTCCCCTCTGGCTGACCCCCCTGCAGTCAAAGAGCTGGTGAGAGCCGAGGTCAAGATGTTACTGCAGACCCTCAGAGAGAGAGCCAGCATAGGGGGGAGGTAGGTGTAAGATCTCACACACAATAAATCCACTCTACATTATTAGCGAATATAAGGTTGTGTTTTCTTACCTTTCGATGGAACAAAAACGTACTGGTCATAAATTATAATTAATAAATTGGGTATTTGATGTTATTTACCGTCAAATACAAATGCAAAATGGTGGAAACTACAAGGGTACCTGAAGACAAACCCTTCACTTTATTTACGAATGTGCATAATTCCAGATTAAGCTAGAACAATTACTGATCGTTTATTTCTTACATACCTGCTGCATTTGTTTCTACAGTGATGTTTGAGTTGACTGTTCTGTTTTGCCATCGACAACAGTGTTACAATTGATATTAATGAAAGTGAAAAATAAATTGATGATCCTTTGATGATTCCTTGGCCCATACCTACTCACCCAGCTGCGCTCCTTAGAAAACTTTACTTTCACACACAATTTGTCCGTCAGTCAACTCTCAGTCATTAGTTGAACTTAATGAAATTGCATTTTTGAACCAAGCCCCCAGGAAATTACCTTTTTCAACGTGCTGTTTGAATTAAGATTCAGATTAAATATTTGACAGCTACAGGCTCGATAGTGCAGTTTAGTTCCAGATGTTTACACAGTCGACATTTGCGTGTTTTATTTCTCTGAAATTCAATAAATTCCATCTTTTCTAGCGAGAAATCTTTTTCCCTGGTCGGTGGTCTAAATTATGCACAACCCTCTGGCTTTTTCACAAGCCAAGAGACGGTAGTAGGTTAAGACCCTGCTCTCACACTCCCTGCGTCATTTTTTCCCCTAACAAAGAGTGCCATAAAATACTATATTGTGTTCCCTCGGCACTTACAAATGGGATGGAGAGCAGAGGAACAAAGGTTTTTGGTTAGAGATGTTGCAAACTGCTATGGGAATTGTGGAACAATAGGACAATTATAGGACGGAGACTTCCATGCATTCCTCTCCAACAAACACCAGCCTAGATTTTACAGACTCAGTCACTGCTAGCTTTATTGGATTAAAGATGTGTTTTATGTTTTAATACTCATTTAAATTGTTTGTGTGCAAAAACACAGAGTAAAACTGACCTCATTCAGTTGTCAAGTGCTCGCAGGCAGAACGCAATGAAGTTTGGTACTGTATCTTTAGGGGGTTATAAGTTCCTCAAGAAGTGGTAATACTTCCTAATTACTGTTTAGTTTTTAATTTCTGCAGCTCATCGTACTGAATCGTAACTCAGCTCAGAGAGGAGCTTGTAGCAATTGGCAATTTAATGACATGTATTAAAATACTCCGAAGACGTGTCATAAAAACTGTTGGCGGGATAATATCGGTTAGTAAAAGTGCTCTACATCCTTACATTTTGATACATAAACTGGGCTGTTAAACTGTAATGTGTTTGCGAGGATGTTGGTGTGAGTGTGTGAAAGAGCTGGTAACTATCCCAGCAACTAGCTCGCTGCTGCCAGGAATGTCGCCCCACGTCACCTCGTAGGTTTTGCTGAGGCCTTTTAGTAAAAGCACAAAATAAGATGGATTGTTTTCAGTTTTTGTGACAAACCTTTTATTGCCTGTCAATTTGTCGCCGTCCTTTTTATTGTGATTTTCTTTTGTGTCCATGTGTGTGTTGTCATTAAACTATAAGCCACAGGCAACTCTTTAGTGGGTTTTAGGGCGTTTTGTTTTGTTTTTGTGTGCACTTATTTTGTATTCCATTATCCCCAGCCCTCTGTTTGGATTCACTGCACAAACAGATTTGTGCCATGTTGACCGATTCTGTAGAATAAACATTCATTTTTACCAAAATTACAAATTTAGTGCATTTGTGGATGCCGCATTTGATCCATTTCATCCCCATTCTAAAACATACAACATTAACACTCAACAACCATGTTTACCATCTTAGTTTAGTTTTCTGGCAATCTTTTCAACAAAACCACAAATGAACCTCATGGTGGTGCTAGAAGAAAAGTCAGAGGATCTCCAAAGTCATGAAGATTGAATATCTGTTCAGAACTTTATGGAAATCCATTCAAAGGTTGTTGAGATATTTCAGTTTGAACCAAAGTAATGGACTGACAGACACTGCTGTCCCTGGAGCCACAACGCTATAGCATGGCTACAACTCTGTTGCAGCATTGTTGCGGGTGTTTTGAATTCAAATTCATTTAAGACTTCCCACAGTGTAGTCCCCACATCTAAGACAGTTCATGCATCAGAAGAAATGGAAAGAATATAATGTAACACTGATATGACAACAGACCAGTTGGGTGGGGTTTATTTTGAAGTAATCTAACAGGGGTTTTTTTTTAAGTCAGGATGACATTAAGGCCCGATGTTTAAGCTAACAATCCACCATCCAAAAGGCTGCAGGTCTGATGCCCACAACCCACAACAGCACTGTGTCTTACTAAAGTGTCACTGAGCACGTCACAAACTGAAACCACAGTTGCTCGCACATCACAAGTCACTCTTGTAAAGTGCTTCGGCCGTGATGTGGCCCAGTTCAGTGGGAGAAACGTATCCCATTGTTATTGGCTGCGTAGGAACACTACCAAAAAAAAGTATTGGTGCCACACACGCTGTGCCAACACAAACCGCTTTGTCGCTTTGAAGCTGGCTGTGGTATACTTGTTGACTTTGATGCATGGTACTGTGTGTTTGTTTGTGTGCGTCTGTGTGTACGTGTGTGTTTCGGGCCTTTGATCGTTCAATTAGGCAAAGTCCCAAGTGTATATCAGCTGAATGGCTTTCAGGAGTAAACTGAGCACACTTCCCCGTAATAACACTTCCTCTTAATAATGCTCCACAACCCTCTGTTCGTCAGTTTAGTTCAATTTAATATGCTTTGTTGGCGTGGAAATTGAGAAATTATTACCAAAACATCTTAATGGCGGCCAGCATGTTTCTTTCTCTCTCTCGTACTCTCTCCCGAACATCATTAGTGTGTATGTCTGTATGTGTATTGACCTAATTTACTAGTCATGTTAGCCAAGAACACTTTCCTGTATTTGTAGCAAAGGCCCAACTAACTAATTTGCTTAAAGCCACATCAACAGAAGGGGGATAAAAATAGCTCCCATCCCCATGCAAGATTTTTGTATGAGGGTGTGTTGGTGGGTGTGTACCTTGTAAAAGTCAACTGATTTATCTTATTGGCTTCCTCCTGTGTGGTCCTGACACACACACACACACACACACACGCCTCCATGTCATTGTTTGAGTGGTCAGAGAAGATGCATTTCCCCTTATGTAGCGACTATAAGATTAAGCAGAACTGACCAGGTCACCCCACCAACAGCTGCCTTCACCATCTGCTTGTTTCTTTTTCTCCCGGGGTTCATTCAGAAAATACAAAGTTGCTGCTTATCTTTTTCTTCCTGAGATCAGTTTTTTTTCAGATAGACATTGTAAATATTAAATGAGTCCAGCTCTGATACTAAGGTTCTAGTAAATTCACATTTTGTATAGCCTTTATGAAATTAAAACCACCACCAGATCAACCTGCAGAAAGCAATAATGTGACTTCTGTTGAGGCTCTCATTAATTCAATCAAATAATCATTCAAACTATATTTATATAGCATTTTTCATACAGGTTAGTGTAATTTAAATGCTTTACAAGCGACTGAGTAAAAATATAAACAGTAGAACTATTGTAGACTTGTGTACAAAAAAATTGAAATGATAAGCCAATAAAATATTTCAAAACAAGAATATAATGAAAAATGGTTATAAAACATTACAATCGAGAGCCAAACTGAAGAGGTAGCTTTTAAGTTTAAACATCTGAGCACTTATAGCTGCACTGAGTCTATGTGAGTCTATGTATACTCTTTCAGCATTGCTGAAAACTCATTCATACAAACACTGAAAGAGCTGCAGATACAGTAAGCGGACTTGTGTAAAGATTTTCTTTGTCTGTGCTGTTGTTGCTATAGAGATGGCGAGGAATTTGTGTTTTGGTACAAACCTGAGACGGTGGACTACGCTCTGGGTCACCTTGACAGCTGTTACAGAAGCACCAACCCTGAAGATACTGGCAATGAAAGCAGGTAAGTTAACACCGCTAAAACAGAACTTGAATATTTTACTGGAATGACATAATTCATAACACATTTGTCCTCTCCTTTCTTACTTTTTCCATTTCCTCCTGCTTCAGACCGAACTCTCGCTGTTCAGGCCAGTCCAGTGCTGAGGATGAGATTGAGGCAGTGAGAGACAAGCTGAATGTCACTGACATTAATGAAGTGGTGGACCGCCTCAAGTGAGTTACACAGAGCAGTGTTTCCCATCCTTTTTTGCTTGTGATGACAGCCAGACCGATTAATATTCATGACCAAATAATATATTGATGATTTAGGAGCTAAATTCAATCTTGGTTCCCTTTCGGATTTGTGTTTTTAAAGAACTGTGACCAAAACACGTGTCAGTACTCCCTGGTGGACAAACTATGTGATGGAGACACTGTTTCTTAATTACCTCAAACAAGTTTGGTAGTTCTGTATTGCAGTTATTTTTTGACTTATCAGCCGACGTATACACTCATAATGATATAATAATCATTATCATCATAATTTCTTTCCTCTAGAGGTCTAATTATTCAGTTTTTCATAAGAAAAGGGAAAAAAGATAACATAACATTATGCAAGATATTTATATTTTTTCTTTCCTATTTCTTTAATCACCCTAAAATTTTTCTTGGGACCCACTGGGTGGTCTCGGCCCCGCAGGTTGGCAACCAGAAGCATAGAGGAGCAACAGAATATGCACTGTAAACCAATAGAGTTAAACGATAGATTACACTGGTACAATATAAAAAATAAAAAACATTAAAGCCATTTATTTATGGTACACTATATAGATCATTGAAATAATAAATGACAGTTCATGTGTGCTCTGTATGTCTGTGAGTTCCTCAGAGGCCTCTCCTTTTCCTCTTTTTTTTCTTAATTTCCCCTCAATTCTCCTCGCCGGCTTCTGTCGTTACCCTGCCTCCATCACACTCCATCCCTTCTTTTCCTTCCTCCATCCCTCACTTTGAGGCCCACGGGGCAATACAGTCACTGGGGCTACCTTGGAAGAGAGCCCCCCTTCTCTCTTTCTCCACTTCTCTTTCTCTCCCTCTCTTCCCCATTTCCTGACTCAACCCAGAACAAAAGGCGCCATTGTCAGAAAATGGATCCCAGAGCAGGCAGAAGTTTCTTTTTCATTTGAAAGAAGTCTTCTATGGTTATGTAACCAGAGAAGGAGAAAGTGTGGAGGGGTGGGGAGAGAGAGAGGGAGGGAAAAGAAAAATGGGACACCGTATCCTCAGTAGCTTTATGAAAACTGCAGAGGATAAACTCTAAGCAGACACCAAGTGTACCTATTCTGTTGTCACTGCCTCAGTTGTGTGGTGGGTTTCATTATCAGTCTGCCACTGTGTGCTTACATAGTGGATACTTCTCACAGATTTAACCACTACACGATACACGAACATTTAATATTTAGCAAATTTCATATGCTACCGTTCAAATTGATCATACTCATAAAATTAGGACATTCATCATTAAATATTTGGATGCATTTTCACTGCATTTAAGAAAGCAAACCACAGCCATTTTTAAAAGCTTTTAACTGGGGTTTGTCTGTGGATGCGTGTTGTGACTGTCAAATGCATAGTTTCCACTTTGACCTAGATTTAAGCTTTTGGCTCAATATTTTTTCTTTTATAAAAAACAACTGGAGTACTGATGATAAACATACTGACTGTCTGTCTCTCTAGATCTGTCCTAAAGGAGGAATGTGAAGCGTTGAACAGGCTGGTAAAGAATTTAAAGGTAAGAAGAACAGGATGGAAAACGGCCAACTACCAAATGGATCTTTAATCTTCTTTGTTTTTAAGCTGCCAGTGCAATAGTGATCCAAATCCTACAATTATTTATGGGAAACCAGGCCAAAACCAAAATATTGATTTGCTGTATTGATGCAGCTCAGAACAGCTTTGACAATAACAACTCATACAGTATAACCTTGTAGGCATCCTGAATTATGATGCCATGCTGTATATGAATAGCCTATTTATATTACAGTATAGGGACAGTATGATTTTCCTTCTGGCATAATTTAACTTACCTCTTAAACCCGGATTTGCCGTTAAATTTCATTACATATATAAAAAAGCACACAATAGCACAATACAATATGTTATTTTGCTTGTTCGAGTGTTCATTGTAGCTGCACTGTTACTCCAAAAGGAAATATTCTAGATAACCTCTAAACCCAGCCTGACTTATTAGATCTCTATGAAATTTTACTGGAATGTAATTTAAAAATTTATGCTTAAAACTAAGTTTATCATGACAACATGAGTTCCAGTTGTTCGGTGTACTTTGTACAATTTATACATAATTATAAAACTGTCCACAAAAACGCAGATTATTTCCATTAAAAATAGACACTGAGTTTTCCAAAACAAATCACTTTGTTTACCTAAAGTTTTAAAAGAAAAGTTTGGACGCCCTCGGGTAGACCTGCTAATTCTCCGTTGGCACTGAAACGCGGCCACGGTTCCCATTTACACACACAAACACAAACTCACACGTGCACACAGGAAACCTGCGAGGGCTCAGTCTAAGCTAGTTCTTTTTTCCATCTGTCTGGCCAAGAGCTTTGCCGTGCTGAGTAAGATCAATCTCCTTCCAATCACTGAAATTACTACATACATACAGAGACATTTATACACACACAAACACACACAATCACGCACTAACAAAGAAACACACATACATGCCTACAGTCTGGATACACTGTCATGCTTGCCTGGCATTGTGAAAGAACCAGAGAGTTAGTTAGAGGCCAGATGTAGGACTTCTCTGCAGACCAGATGTGAAAGTTATCTTTCTGTAGCCTCTGTGTGTGTGTGTGTGTGTGTGTGTGTCTGGTTGGAAATGTTACATCGCCAGTTTGTCTGGAAACATGACAAAGTAAAAAAAATGTGAAGACTCCATATAGAGGAAATATAAGGAGCAATAAGTCTCTAAAAGTCTCTGTTTGAACCAAAAGTGAATATAGTGTGTGACCATACACTGTCATTGTACCTGCTTCATGAACACCTACTTATTCAAATAGTAGTAGTGACGTAAGGATCCCGTTAAGATAACAGCACAGGTACTGAGGAAAACCATCAGATATAGGAACGTTTCCTGACCCATGGGTGTGTTTTTCCAGACTTAAAGACCTGAGGGTGTGTAGCTAATTGTAAAGAGACTTTTCTTGGTCGTCATTTACCTTAAAGGCACGTCTTTCTCAAAAGGATCCTGCAGTATAGAAGAAATGTGGCACTCTCTCTGCAAAGACATTGTCTCCTCAAGCGAACGGTTGCTGTCTAATGTGTGGGATGCAGGTGGGATGAAGCCGTGGCTCCGGTGGCCCCGTGCTCTCATGGCGTGAACTTATTGTGCACTCCCTTTATTTGCTGCATTGTAAAGCATCATTGCCTCAGGAATATACTATAGAGCAGAATTAATAGAGGAAACTAGTGAAATAGTGATAGTGAAACTGCACTAACTACTGAAAGCTATGGTTTCTATCTACTGAACAAAGCTTCAATAAGACAAAAACTCCATTTGTAGTTTCATATACTGAAAAAAATATCTACAGTACTGTTTCAGTCAGACACTAATCGCCTGCTTCAGATCCCCAGTACGTAAATGTGTTTGAGAAAAGGAATTTGAATTCTCATCCAAATTGTACCCGGAGTGACATTGCTAAGAAGGAAAGCAAGTCAGCTTTCCAACTCAAATCACTTTTTTTTTTTAGATCATGATTGTTAACATCTGTTTCATAATTAGCTATGTTTTCTGCAGTTTTTGTTGCTGGCAATCGAGTAGAAAATGGGAGGAAAATATGTTAAATGTCAAGCGCTGTCTTGTATCAGTGTTAACCACTAAGCTGCACTTTAGATACTATAAGTGTCCTGCTGTAGGTCTGTCATGACTTTCTTATCACCATCACGTTTGATGCAGCTGAGATTGCTATTGTTTTACCGTTATACCCCGGAGTTCAATTATATATTTTTACCTGTTAAATTGAGCTAAATCTGGCATTTAGAGCCTAGATACAGTGTGATCAAATTGCCTTTTTGTGTGCATCCTGTAGCAGCCAATCCTGAGTTGGTCCTAAACACAACGGTAATGACCCATTTTCTCTTAGCAGGAGGTAAGCTGTGGGTGTGGAGTTTCTCACTGGAGTCAGCGGGGATGGTATGGTTGTGGTGGTCTGATGTTGGTCGAGGTGATGGATGAGAATACTATTACTTCATACACAAGATAAACATGCGGTCAAAATCTAACTCAAACCTTAAACCTCCCACCAGAAAACCAGAATCAATGGTCAGAGCATGACCTGCGTGCACTGACCCTACTGAATAAAACAACTGTCATATTCTGGTCAAACTTGTGTGAGCAGCTCACGAAACCAGTTTATAGATTTTCTATCAGAAGGGATTGTGCTCATAGAACAGCAAGATCAAGCTCGTATAGAGCAGAACCATCACATAAGATGATGTGAAGATGGTTGGTTTCAGCTGGATTTTATAGAGATTCATGTAGGATATTGTCAGTAACATACAAGCTTTCCTAAAATATATGAGCAAGTCAGCGCCACGGTAATAGGTTCAAACCCCACATGGACCACAAAGCCTATTTTTGGAGTGTGTGTGTGTGTGT
>NW_023339796.1:8555900-8559769 GCF_004916995.1 Morone saxatilis | reverse complement strand
CAATTGCATTTGCTTAGCTGTGTGTGTGTGTGTGTGTGTGTGTGTGTGTGTTGGTTTGTTTACTGCTCTTACTATAAAGACTCTACATTAGTGTTTGTGCTGGTGTAAAATGAGGGGATGAGGCTGCCAGTCACACTTAACAAACACACAAAGACACACTTTTAAATCAGTTCTTTGGTTTTACAAACACAAACACACACACACACAGACACACACAGACACACAGACAGCACTAGGGTTTTCATTTGCTCTGTAAATGGATATTTGAGGCCAAATTATGATGGAACACTGCTGCTCAATCGTTTAGTGGTCGCACACACATTCCTTTCTTCTTTCTCTCGCTGTTATTTTTATCCGTTTTCCTCGTTCCGTTGCTATTTCCGAAGGCTCATGCTTTCTTGAACATGTTCGATACATTTAGCTCCTCTTTTTTGGCTTCCACTACTGCCACTACACTGAATGTGTCCTAGTTTGTGCCATAGCATTATGTTAAGTGCGCTCACATTGCATGAGTAACATAAGCTCTGTCTGTTTCGGTTTCGTGGTTGTGTTTCTTGCAGGGGAATATTAAACAAAAGCGTCGGAGTCAGTGTGATAAGTCAGAACCTACACTTTCAGGTGAGTCCATAAACCAAGTGTTGGGTGTTTGCTGCCATCTGGTGGCTCATTATTGTTTAACACATGCTGTGTGATGAGTGTGCTCTTTCTCTTCCTCTTCATCCCATTTAATCTTTAGGGAATACTGATAATTGTACCCACCCTCCATTAGCCAGTAGAACTCATTCTGAAACTTATTTATGAATGAAAAAAAGAGCCATTTAGGACTCCAGCCAGATGCGTCCAAATGACAGTGAAACTAATTTGAGTACTTTAGAGAGCAGTCACAATAATTGAGTTCATTTTCAGAACTCGATAATGAGCTTTCTTTTTTCTCCTGCACTAGGTGATTGCTATCATTTGATGGTTTTCTGCACTTTAATATCATATCAGTATATCTCTTGTATTTGTGTATGTGCAGAGTTGAGAGAGCTAAGAGGAGCTATACAAATGGACCTGCAGCTCTACCCCTCTATGTTGTCTGCTTCACCACCAGCTTCCTCCCCTCTCCCTATGAAGGAACTGAAAAACAGGTCCAGGTTAGTATGTTTTTCTGTTACAGCCCGCAGAAAGGCTCTTCGTTCACTTAGTCGAGGAGCAGCAGGGGGGAGGGCATAACAATCAGGGTCGGGTACCCGCTGGATAACTTGCAAAAACGTTGCGTAATCGGTAATAAATATATTTATATAAATTCATGGGTACAGGCACGGGTAAAAATGAATTCAGTGTGGGCGGGTGCAGGCTATTTTTTAACATTTAAATCAGCCTGCTCATAATTTGTGTCTTCTCATTCTATTCAAGCTTTCTCAATGTAAGCATGATGTTACTACTTACTTATCAAACTCCTGTTACTGTACTTCTTTTCTTTATGCAAGAAGACAATGTTCTGTCAATCTAAATCCTATGCTGATTCCTTTTCCACAGACTACCAGTAAGGCAAAGGGTTTCTGGGGAGACTCTGGGAACTTTAATCACTTCATCAGCCTTCAGACCACATCCACCTCCTCCTATGTGCCATACTAAACCCAGGCCACCGTCGGGCGCTCCTCCTAGCAAGACCTCAGTTAAACTAATTAACAGTCCTTCACTGTCTCGCACTCATGGACAGCACAGAAGCACATCAGCCTCCTCTGGACCTAGGAAAACACATACACCTATCTCGAACCGGATCACCTCTTCTGGACCCGCCAGTGACCAGATAATGGTTAAACCCTCACACCACTCCAGTCTCGCTCCAAAGCAAGATAGTGCTGGTCTCCACTGCAGGGCTCTGACTACATCATCCCATCGCACTACTCACAGCTCGAGCGGAGATTTGTCACCACAGACGGAAAGAAAAAGCAGCTCAGCCTGGAGGTCAAGAAAAATCAATGCTATCACCTCATCCCCCCGCTGTGATGCCGGTAGTTACAGCAGCAATAGTACTGATCTTTCTATGTCAACAACCGGGAAATCAAAGACACAAAATGGTACCTGCGGAGGTAGTTTAATATCAACCACAGTGCAAGTGGATAATGACACAAGGAAGAGTACTTCTGAGAGATTTCACTCTTGCGTTGGCAGTAGGAAGAGCAACAATGGAACTGATAGAAATAAAAATGGTCATCTTGGGAAGGATGTCACGCCGCAGCCAAGTTTATTAGCCTCCGTTTGACAGATCGCTCCTCACATGATCCAGAAAGCAGTGATAAATGGACAATTCTTTATTTCCCCTAAAAGACCACTTGAGGGCACCACAAGTCAGCCAAAAAGTGACAGAGCTGGAGTCCACTCACTTATCAGCCAGCACCTCATCCAAGGGTGTTAACTCTGAAGTCAGCCAATACTTTAACTGTTGTGTCTGGTCCTCATAGGGGTTTTTCCATACAGCATAAATTAAAATAAACTCCTGTTTAAGACCTTGTTGTAATGTTGCAGTGTTTAAATGTGTGATTGAAAAATGTGTGTTATTAAGAAAGATACCAGCCTGTGCACTAATAAAAGCTGTAAAGAATTTTATTATTTTACCGTTTTTACCCAAACAGGTGAACGAAACATAAAAGGTCAGGGAGAAGTCTGCACAGTCTGTATACACCTACCTGAGAGGAGGTCTAAGGAGTTGAACCACACCTGTGTACAGGCCTGAATCACAGTTCTATCTTTAGGTTTATAGTTATTCAACCTATATTATATAAATGGGAAATGTATTTTTATGAATGGCCTTCTTTGTTTGAACACCAGTCTAAAGGTCCATGGATGTATGAACAGTACTGGAGGGAGCAGAGCTTCTGTTAGACATCATATTATTGGCTCTATTCAAGCTCTGAATTTAAACACTTAAACAAGAAGTTACTAGAAGATTATAGTAGCACACTGGTTATGAATTCTGATTCAGTTCATGAATACTGGCTCTTCTCTCTGTCCAGTAATATACAGACAACGTAGTGCGTTTAAAACATGTGGATATGCAGATCAAAACATTTCAATCATTCCAACAACAACGTGGCCAAGCTCACCAACAAATTTTCCAAATATTTGAGGTTGGTGATGCGTTTGGTTCTCAGTAGTTTCGTTTTTCTACAAGCTCCTCCCTCCAGTAAGTAGAAACTGACAGTAAACAGCACTGTGGTATGATCCCTGCTACACGTCAAGGTAAGACTGTCCCCTTCATTATTTTACTTATTTATTACAATCGATTGTACTTTAGTCTAATCTGTTGAGTTTGCTGTGCCTCGCTGCTGTAATCTGTACTCATACTATTAAAAGCAGCAGTATTTACATACTGGTACCGTGTCTTCAGGCTCTAACAGGGACAACAGTCTAACTGGAATAAAACTCAGTCTTAATCTTTCTATTTTCTTTTACAATATTGTTTAGTTTTTAACTCGCCAATGTTTCTTGACAAGTATTTAAAACATAATTATTCCTCAAGAAAACAGGATGAGTGAGGAGTGTCTTTAAAAATAGGTCATTTTACTATTAAGTATTGTAGCCTACTTTACTACCTTTCAAGTCGCACTGCTACAGAGTAAAAACAAGTCAGCAGTCGTGAATAGTATAAAAATCATGTGCGATAAACTGAAGGACAACATCGTACACCTCGGAAAGTGGTAGGTAATTGTTATATGTGCATACAGCATATGTGTCTGTAATTGCTAAATCAGCTTGTATTTTACAATACAATATACCGTTACGTTAATGGCATTAAGTTTTTAGTTTTTTGGTTTGTTCCAACGGACAGACATGTATTTATGATCGAGTCCAGAGATAATTTAAGCTTTTGATATTAATAT
>NW_023339796.1:8547849-8555800 GCF_004916995.1 Morone saxatilis | reverse complement strand
TCTATGTAGTGACACCATCATTTATTAATGCAGCACCCCAGCGAGCTGTCTAAGACCCAAATCAAACACACCTGTGATGTTCTGTAACAGGTGCATGCTGGGTGGGGTCTGTGGCTAATTGCTAAGCTGATTGATGGTCTCCTCAGGAAGCTGTATCCTCTCAGTAAGAACTTTCTGCTGTTTTTAACAAAAAAAATCAGCATTTTTAAGGAACTTTGTAGAGTTCAGTGTGTCGGAGAGGTTAACTGGTTATATTATAAGTTGAAGACTGGTATATAAACTGTCAGTGGTTGAAGCTAGAGGAGATTGTGGAGGACTGAAATAGTACAAACATTCATGTTTCCTTCAGGTTGAATTGTAGTAACTTTAGTGATCTCTTAACTTGTTAATCTGGCACCATCATCAAGTTAAACCTTCAATTTGTCCAATTACTTCGGTTTATGGTCGAAAACAAAACACGTGACTTTGCCAATGAACCTAACCTGGAGCTGTTCAATGTTAGCATCAGCTTGCAAGGTCTGACTGTCATCCAGAGAATGAGAGGCTGTCTTTATAATCCAGTCTATGTTAGGATCATGGATGGGGTTAGCCATACATACACACATTGCCCGCTGAGTGTCATTATGTATTGGGAGTGATGCTCAGCTGCAGGCCAAGGTGTGTCCATCAAGGCAAGAGGTCTATACACAATTAAAATCCTCACAACTCAGGATAACAGGATAAAGGATAAAGTAACAGGATAAAGTTTTAAATTTTTGGCATGAAAACCAGCATTTTTAATTTAACCATCCTGCATCATGTATAAAGTGGTCTAACCCAACACCATCTGTTGCATGGCTAACTATATAAAAATCCCAAATAAGACATGAGTGGGTAGTGCTACTGCTAGAGTAACATTTATAGAAACTGGAACCGACACTATTGTATCAAGCAGTGATCCAATAATATTTTGAGCCCAATCTACAACAAGTTGGCATCATTTCCATCCGTAGTCTAGGTTTTTGGGGCTTTAGCAGGGACAAAATTGTATCTAGAATAGAAATGATGTCAAAATCTTTGTATTCTTTACTATATTCTACAGTATTAACTTCCATTTGTGACAAGTGTTCAAGGAGATTGTAAATAAAGTGTCACATTGTCTTTGTTTAGATGGATGCGATGTTCAACATGCTTGAAAGGTTCCGACTGGAATCTTACTACAACCAGTTTTTCCAGTTGGGTGTAAAAGATGAACGAGATTTCGTGGATGGCGTAACGGATGAAGACCTAAACAACATTGGTGAGCCTGAACGCATCATTTACTTGCAATTTCATCAAATGTCAGTGAATAATTGATCAAAACACAAGCCTAATGATGAGTTAAATGTCCACTGTATTATAAAAAAATGACATAATATGTATTTAATTAGTCAAATACCATTTTTGTGCCTACGTTTTTACAGGTCTAAGTCATGTGGAGAGGAATCGTTTTTCAGCTATGAAAACCTTCATTCAAAGACTCCGAGCTCCAGAGCGCCAAGTTCAAACTGTGACGCCTGTGCAAAAATCATTGGAGTCGTTCCATCTGCAGTACACATACCCGAAATGTCCTAAACCCAAACATATTGAAGGTAAAAGGAACACTTCTTCACATCTTTTATAATCCATTTCTAATCCATTAGATTGATTAGGCCAGTCGCAATTTACCGATACCACAGTGGGTTAGAAATAAGATGCAATAATTAAGTTGTGTGATCATTGTATAAGCAGACATCCACACCCAACTGAACAGCTTAACAGTGGTTACTTTGAACGTGCAGATATGGATCCAGCACAGAACACAGTTGAGGACCTGATGTTAAGGATCGGCCATCTCGAAAGTGTCGGCAACGCCAGAGGAGTTTGTCTCTACACAATCGACGGGATGCCTCTGACAGACGATCCCTTCTTCAACACATGTGAGCAGACCTGACACCTTTCACAGTGAATGTTGCTCAATGATGTTAAACGTTTATATTTCCAAGATTCTTTTGTTTTGTTGCACAGTACTGAAGTACTGAAGCATCCAAAATCTTGAACCAGGACTCTCTTGAATCTTATTGGTTACTGCTCTGTCTCGAAGGTGCCCCAACCGTAATTGCATCCAGTTTTTTTGGAAAGAAAATTATGTTTGACAGCTCACAATGAGGTTTAGGTGCATTTCTGAACCACTTGAACAAGAGGATCCGTCTTGAGAAATCATAACAAAAGTCTTGTAGTTTGCATAAAGTCTTTATTGAGTTGCTACACTTCGGTTTTACAGCCCACAACTGTTTATGTTCAAGCCAGCAGCTGTTTTCAGAGGAAAAGCTGTAAAAAAAAAAAAACAACCCAATACACAGCTTAGCACAAAATGGTAGACAGTTAGAGACTAGCTGGCGAACATGGTGGAGTATTTAGCAGCTAACGAGCCAGATATTTCCCTCAGGAGTTGGTGAGAAACGGAGCTATAAGGACAGTGAATACTTGCCTCGCATTCGTCAACTGCTGGATGTTTAAATATGTTTGTTCACCATATCAACTTAAAATGTTGTCTCCTCATACAGGGTCTTTGAATGACAGACATATTCAAAGCGGAGCTGTGATTTATGTCATATTCACACCGAAGGAAAACCTTAAAGAGGCCCCTCAGATACCAAAGCGAGAGGCTGCTGAAACCTACGGAGACAACGTGGTTCGATGTCACGTTATGCTCAAGGTAGATCTTAACTATATTGATCAAGATAAAACTAATGATACTGTTAGCAACTGATGAATGGATATTATTCTACAAGCTGAATATGTTTCATTAAAATAAGACAACTGTGTTCAGAAGAAAAGTGTCACTGGTGATATTTAGTATAAATACATTGAAATTGTATCCAGTCCAACTACTGTGCTCAAGGCTCTAACATGGCATTGTCTGTTGTTCATTAACCACTTTTTAACATACATTACACACATATGTAGTATTTATTTAAAATCTGTTACAAATACTTAAAAATTGTTTTTGTTTACTTTATTTTACACAGGGAGACTTTGAGCTGACGGTGAACTTGGCAAGTGACACCATGACCAGTCTGAGACTCAAGCTGGCAAATGAAAGTGGAATCCCGGCACATGTCCTTTATTACAAGTAATTCATAATGATCACACAAAGAATTAATATTATGGCATGAATCAATCAATACGGGCGTATTTCTTTACTCACACAGTACTTCTGCTCTCCTCGTGTTTATTATATTTATAGAGGTGAACACTCTGGCGGCGACACGCTGCAGAGTTGTGGAATCTCTGAAGGGTCAACGGTTTTCTTCACTTTGTCCACATTTTCTGACGAGACTCCACACAGTGAGACGTTCTTCATTAATGACGTAGTGCCTTCGGTCCAGCAAACCCAGAAAGGAATCAGCGTGTTCTTGTCTTCACTTTATGCTGTTGTAAGTTTTATTTCTTAGGTTATTAAGAAGATAAAAAGATTATCAGTACTAATAACATATATATATATATATATATATATATAATGTTATTTTTTATATCCCTGTACATTACTCTGCACTTTACTGCTTATTGCACTTCTGGTTAGATGCTTAACTGCATCTCGTTGTCTTAGTACTTGTACTTTGTGCAATGACACTAAAGTTGAATCTAACCCAATCTAATCTAAAAGTACTGTGGACTATTTTATGACACCCCCCTCCATCTCATCTGTGTTTCATTATACAACATTATGGCTACAGACACATTGCAGTGTTGATCACTCTTTCATGGAAAGCAGCTAATTACATAAAGTAATTTCATAAAGTCTCACTATATTTTAAGAGCGTGTCCAACTGAGAGCGTGGCTCTCAGTTGGACATTGTGTTGGTCCATCACTTTGGTTCAGACTGAAATATCTCTACATTGGATGGAGTGCCAAGAAGTTTAATAAAAACATTCATGTTTCCTTCAGGATGAATGGTGAAAACTTTAGATCTAGCACCATCATCAGGTCAAACAATTCAATTTGTCCACTACCACTACTGGTTTATGACCAAATACAAGACTTACAACATTCCCATTAGCCTCAGCTGTACTCTGTGTTCAGTGTTAGCAAACTTAAGCATGCTGAACTTCATCATGATACAGATTGTAGACTTTTAGTCTTGTTTCCTGAACTTATCTTATCTGTTAAGATTGCAAATCTAACAAAAAGGTGGCTTCATTGTAAAATAATTTTACTTCTTCTTCTGCCGTGTGTTTAACCCTGTATTTTTTTCTTCTTCTAGCGAAGTCATTATAAAAAAGAGAGCCTAAAGAAACTGATTTCCTACATACGAAAACTGACCGGATGTCACCCTCTCGCCCAAAGTTTGCATCAGTTGCTCTGCAGGAATGAAAAGTTAACCAGAAATCAGAAGGTAAACAATAAGAGCTTCTTTAATGCTGCCTTAATTAAACTTTACCTTACAAAAGTGGTGCTGTGAAAACAAGTGAATTAAAAAGAATAATACACCAACATTGTTGTTTTTTAAAGAGATCTTTCCAGGAACAGTTTTCTGGATATCTTGAGTAACTGGAAACAACTGAGCAATAATACTATAAGCACACATATTTTTTAATGCACATTATTTTTAACTTTACAACACTATTTTTTCGAAATGCCATTTTTCACCACTTTTAGCTTTACAAAACAAATATGTAATTCACCTTCATTGTATTGGTCACAGCCGTAGATTTCTGTAGATAAAAGTGAACTGTATTATTTTGGAAGATGTTTTCCTGCGGTTGGGTGAACTGAACCTTTACACAGTACAAGCGTGCTTTCACCTGTACCCATTTCTTCAGATGTGCTTGTTCTTGTGTTGTAGATTGCAGTTGTTGAAGGCTTGTACATACTCTTCAGAGAGCTTTTGCCCCAACGTGGGACACAACGAGGGGAGAAAGTAATTGAGGACCTGGACATCTTTGAGAATTCACTGTACTGCTGGGCACATCTCCTATCCGAGTCAAAGGTATGATGATACCGAGTTTTGACTGAATAATAATTTGCATGACTCGAATGTATTTATGAATGCATTAAGGTCAATTGTTATTCAGTGGTTGACTACTACTGTTTTGCCTTATTTTGACAGAAACAGGCAGCAGATCAAGAGAACTACGCACCAATCACTCTCACGTCTGACGATCGCAGTCGTTTCTGTGAACCAGTCAGAGTTCCTGGAGTACCTAATGCCTTTGAACGAGCATACGTTCTCCAGAAAATTAAAGGTAAAACTAAAACGTTGACTCAGAACTCAGAAGAACCTGAATAGCAGCCCCACTGTTTACAGATCTGTTCCCCCTTTTTTACTTTAATTGGCAAGCAGCTACAGGTAATTCCATGGTGGCCAGGGCCTAACTGCTATTGCAGGACATTTTAAGGGCAGTTTTGGCCCTTTTTACGAGCTGTTTTGTCCATTGAAGCTACTAAGATTCAGAACTACTGACACTGCATAAAACCACCTTCTGCGCAGCCATCCTGTTGTATGGAGTCACACTTATTGTGCATTAAACACTCTAATTGGAGGCACAGCACAGGTATCCCAACTGTATGGAAATTCAGCATTAGTATTTATAGAAACTCGTATTAACTACTTGTATTAGAAAACGGTGCAATACTGTCAGCTTCACTTCATTTTCTATCTGTTTGTTTAGATGGAGACAAAATTCCAAATTGCACTGAAGCATTTTTGCGGGAAACATCATTACAGAAAGCCAACGACATTGAAAAAATCCTGCTCAGTTTGCCTCCATTCATCCGAACATATCCTCTTTGGATTCATCAGGACAAGAATACTGGTCAGAAGTACGTATCATTAATTTTCTTTAACTTTTCATAAAAGTACAAAATCAATGTTGTCCATGTAGATAAATTTCTATCCACTGGTGTCGGTGTACTGCGTGAATTCTGGCGTTTGAAGCCTTCCTTGGACCTGGGCATTGGTGAACTTCTCAGTAAACATAGAGATATTTCCTCCTGCAAGAAAGAAAATTCCAAATATAGGAAGGGAAAGTTTTGGCCAAAACAGCTTGCCCATAGCCAAAAAGGCTAAATTTCTCTGGTTGCACAATTTGTGTGACTGTTTCCAAGCAATAGTCAGTCTTTGCCACCCCTGCCACAACCACATTGAATGGTCAATATATTATCTCGTAATAGTTTTGCATTTTGACTTGTTTTTCACTATCGTGTACAATTTATATGACAGCTTTCAGATAAAGATGGAGAAGACTTTTGGAAGAATGGTGGAGGAATTAAAATCTCCCTCCAATCAAAACCTCAATGTGACCCCACCTCTACATTTGAAGGAGCTAGGACAGTGTGGGGCACGCCTTGTTCTTCTGAGTGAAGGTACGACATTAAATTCACTATCTTTACGGTTCATTTCTAACTCTGCACACACGTTTCAAATGGCATTGGCGCCTTACAGGGCAAAACACACTGGTGTCTTATGATGCTCATTACATTGTTTTCAATATAATAAATTCACTGGTGGTGTCGATGCATGCGCCCTCCTTACAATTACTGTACTCAAGTTACTTTATACTTCATACGTCTGTATGAAGCATTCTGTTGTGATATGGGGATGAAATGATGTGACGCACTCTAACAGTGCTGGTGTGTGTTGCACTGTTGTGGGTGTCGAGAACCTGTACCTGTTTCAGCGATGCCTCTTTACAGAAGCAGTAAAAAGATACAATTTCCATTTTGCCTCTGATCTTTACTACCATGTTTGTAGGAAGCTTTGTAATGTAAATTGTTTTATTTAATAAGTGTTTGTTTCTCTTTGTCAGACAACCTTGGTGTGTGTTTGCATAAAGAAAAAGGATGCCCAGATATGATCCAAGTACTTGATTGTTTGGATGGTAAAACAAAATCAGTGGATGTGAATCTGTTGGCAGCAAAGTGAGTACCT
This sequence comes from Morone saxatilis, assembly GCF_004916995.1. NCBI lineage: Eukaryota > Metazoa > Chordata > Actinopteri > Moronidae > Morone > Morone saxatilis. The sequence continues at coordinate 8,548,868 of NW_023339796.1, read as the reverse complement.
TTATATTGTATCCACTTTATGTTTTAAATGCTTGTCTATGGCAGAATTGGGAACATGAGTCGTGTTTTGGTGAATAACAGCTTTGCATCAGACAAGTAGCATTTCACTGACTTACAGACTGTTCTTCCCAAAGTTTCACAAAGGGTTGGATTTACATCCTTCCGTCTGACAGGATTACAAAATTGTAATCTGAAAAGCAACTATTAAGTAAAGCTGTCAAATGTAGTGGAGTATAAAGTAAAATATTTGCCTCTGAGATTTAGTTTAAGTATAGTATAACTATAAATTTTGTATCAAATGTAAATACTCTAGTATAAAGTAAATTTGTACTAAAGTATATTGCTTGAGTAAATGTACTTACATCCCACCCCTGCATTTAACACAGGACTGGTGACCATAGAGATGACCAAACATTTGTCACAACAAGGAGTCCAATAGAAGCTATACTGGTAACACTTTTTGTCTCATCTGATCATTTCTTCTAAAGAACGTTTTAGTTTTGCTTGATTGTTGTAGAGCTGCCTTTGTTACTTTAAAGCCGCTGTACCTGCAGTAGCTTCAGTAGTCATATTTTTGACTTCATTTTCATCAGGTGCTGATAGATACAAGCTCATCCATGGAGGAAGAGTGCTACGGAAGTGGTGAAATAAAGAAAATTAATGTGGTGAAAGAGCTCTTTGACAACTTTGCAACAAGGAGCATGGCTTATGATTTCCATCATGTCATTGGCCTGGTGAAGTTCGACTCCATGGTGAAAACTCTCCACACATTCACGGAAAATCTGGAAAAGTTCAAGGTAAATCCAGATCCAGATCTTAGGTCCGTCCTATCCGTCATTTTATTTTGGGGGTGATGCAGTAAAACAAAAACCTGAATAGAGATGTAAAGAATTGTTAGTAAGTAAGTAAATTTAATTTATAAAGCACATTTAAACACAGTATAAACTGACCAAAGTGCTGTACAGTGGATGACTAAAAAAGGCAAATAATACAGAAAAACACATTGGTAAATAACTAAAA
>NW_023339796.1:8538746-8547749 GCF_004916995.1 Morone saxatilis | reverse complement strand
CAGCAACTGCAAAAGCTCTATCCCCCCTCTGTTTGAGCCGTGAGCGGTGTTGTTGTTTTTTTACATTTATAGGAACACATACGTAACCTCGAGGCAAGTGGATGTACTCTGCTGTACGACGCCCTACGGCGCGGGGCATCTGAGTTGGGAAAGGTCAAGGCGAGGTTCCCAGATTGTAGACTTCGCATCATGTGTCTCACTGATGGAAATGATTCTGGGTACATTTATTTCTGTCTTTTAATTGCTACCTTGTTTAACTGTGACTTCAAATTGTTTTTATGTGAGCTGACTTAATGATCTCGTTTCTTTCCATAGATCCTCCATAGAGCCAGTTCCTGTTACAGCCAGACTGCTCAAATCTGACATCATTGTGGATTCAATCCTTCTTGGGAAAGTGGAGAACAATATGCTGCATGGAATCAGCAACGCAACAGGTACGGCATCTTTGACTGGTTCCTTAAATCCCAGTGATATACTTACTCAATCATGCATCAAGCTGTATTAAGGAAATGCCATCAAACAATTTCATCCAACTCTTCACTGTAGAGTCTAATGTTGTTGACTGTTATTTCCCCTTAGCTTTATTGCATTTTCATGACAAGGTTGAAGGTATTTGATACCAGATGCCTCAAGCGTGTATCTTTTAATAAGATAATATTTTAGCTTATTTTAGCCAGGAGTTCTCCTAAATTGCAGTTCCCGGCTGAAAGTCCTAAACTTAGAGTAGTAGAGAGTAGTAGTAGATCATGTTGTCTTTCCAAAGCTTGTGGAGAGCACATTTACAGTGTATCTGTGTTTTACAAGGGACTATGAAGTGAAACTAGCCTTCAGTTTACGGTCAACATTTTGTAAGGCAGAATGGGGCCAGACAAAGGTGAAAACCCATACTGTAAATGTCCCAGATAAATAGGTGAGTGTGTGTGCGTGTGTGTGTGTGTGCGTGTGTTTGAGTCTGCAGAATTTATATTATATATATATACCCACTTCCTACTATTACTACTACTACACCATTTCCCAAGTGACATTATTCAGCAGCCTCAGCCACCAGGGACGGAGAAATTATGAGTTCGACCTGGACTCTTCTTCGCAACAAAAACTATCCAGACACAGTTTTTTAGACTCTTGTTAATCTCTCCACCACACATCCACATTGCTTCCAGGTGGTTGCTGTTTCAAACCACAGACAACCAAAGAGGGTCTGAGGCTTTTCGAGATTGAGACCGTTCTGTCTTTGGAGCAGAGGACACTCAAGGAAAAACTGGACCCATCTTCCATCAGTGAGGTTAGTTACTGTAGATCATTGTCCACCATTCAGTTGGAAGTCAAATGAAAATGAGATGCCACAAATTTTAACATTGTCTTTACATGCAAAATCATTCGTCCTTGTTGTTTTTTTAGGATATTTTGTCAAGCATCTTCGCTAGTCAAGGGTATGACGAATATCCAGAGACGTCCCTGCCAAGTCAGATACACAACAAAGTGACAGTGACAGAGAGGTGAGTGAGAGAAGCAACCATTCTAGAGGCTGATAATAAACCTGTGAGGTTATTAGGAACTTGGGAAACAAATAGATCAACGTACTATTACTACAGTTTGAAATCATAACCTAGTCTTTTTATTGCCGGGCAGAGAATGAGTTGATAAAGTCAAGGTTTCACACATAAAAAGAAGCATCTTTGTTAGATGTAGTCTAGAGACAAGCTAGCATCTGTGAGACTTTGTGCACATCTGTGCTTTGAGCTAAATGCAACAAATGCTAACATGTGAATTGCCAAGCAGGTATGTTTACTCTTGTCACTAATTTAGTTTAGTATGTTAGCATGCTGGCAATTTGCGTGTTTAGCAGCAAGCACAAAGTGGAGCTGAGGTTGATGGGAAAATCATTCGTTATTCAGGTATTTGGTCACAAACCAAAGTGTTAAAAAAATGTAAATTTTGACCTGATGATAAAATTTCGCAGCAATCCATCCAGTAGTAGATCATGCTGCCAGCATTAATGAAATCTGCTCTAATTAAATGTTGAAAAATGTATTAAAGAGTGAGTTAAGGAGAGAATAATTTTTACTTCATTGTTTAGGAATTTAGCCAAAACATTAAAATGCTTTACAAGAGATTCACACAGAAATTAAATGACTTTCATTAACTTTTTGATATGTCTTAATAACCAACAAGCCTGAGAACATTGTCCTTGGTAAAAAGAGAGGTGGTATAGCCTCTTAGCTCTATGATTTCAAACGAAAAAAAAAAAACATATATCTTTGGAGCAAATTTACTTGTTGTGTTTGCATTAAATTTGAAGCATTAACAATATTTCTAAATAGAACCCTGAAAAAGAAGATATCGGAGTTAAAAAAAGGCTGGTTTCTGGAGAAGGACAAACGTATCCTTGAGGAGCTCAGGAGCCTGCATTGTGACCCACATCCCTTCTTCAGAGTCTTTCCATCAGACTCAGACTTTAGTAAGTGGCATGTTCTCTCATTTGGGCCTAATGCTGTTTTTTTCTGTCTGTATGCTTAAAGCCAAACACAGCATGCCTTAATTCATACAGACCTGAAGGCACACAGGCTCCACGGTTTACTTTGTATATCACAACTGTTTTTGTCTCAATTGTTTTTTTGGGTACATTGCTATCATCAGCTGCATGGTGGCCTTGCTTGAAGGTTTCTAAAAGCAACAAGGGTTTAACCTTTCTTCTAAATCTATTCAGCGTTCTGGAAGATTCTCATGGAGGGTCCTCCTGACACACCGTATGAGAAAGGAGTGTTTGAGCTGTACTGCCAGTTTGGTCCCGACTACCCAGTGAAGCCTCCACTCGTCCGCTTTGTCACACAAGTATCCTGCCAAAATACAAACAACTGAAAAGTTATGTGTTTATTTTTTGCATGATATGTAGAGACACACATGCTGCGATTGCAAAAGTATTGTTCATGACTAATAAAGTAATGTTATCTTTTAGCAATGTACATGCTGTCCTTAACACGATGACAGGTGTACCACTGCAATGTCAACAGTGTGGGTCGCATCTGCCACAGCATATTTGACCGCAACTACAACGCTCACATCACAATGAGAGAGATCCTAGAAGCTGTGTATGGACTGCTCATCATCCCTGAGCCTAACGATCCACTGGACAGGTGAGACACACACACACACACACACACACTCACACACTCTGTGGTATGGTATGGATATGTCTTAAGCAGAGAAGTGAGAAGTTTGAGAAGTTCACAGCCTTAGATCAGCAATTTAGTTTTTTACTATCCTGGAAAAATGAGGGTATTTTGACAGCAAAAACTGTCCAGCTAATATTTAACAATGCACAGAAGGTTAGACACAGTAACAGTCTCACCTGTACAATAAAATGCAATTCAATACAGCAGCTCTTCAGAAAAAGTACTGCCATTATAATTTTCAGGGTTTTCTGAGATTATGTCAGAGAGGTTATGACATTACATAAACTTGTAAAAATGTGACATATTTGACTTGCATATTATCTTTTTTCCTTTTTGAAGCATTTTGGCCGAGGAATTCCTGACGAGCCGTGAGACGTATGAGCAAGAAGCAGAGAAACATACAGAGGAAACAGCAGGAAACTCACTGGATGACATGGAGAAAGTAAATACTGTACACATCTGTGGTTGATATTACCTTTTTTTTTCTATCGCATGAACATTATGTTTCATAATGTTTATTTTCTTTGTTTTAAAGAAATTGGTGGATCCTGTGCAACAATTCGTACCCCAGCATCTGATCTGTCCGCTTACGAAGAAGATGTTTATTGATCCTGTGAGAACCGTATATGGCACCGTGTATGAACGCAAGGCCATTGAGGAACACCTAAAACAGTGAGTTAATTTACTACTGTTGTCAATAGAGTGAGTTCCTGGTAATAGTTATTTAAGAGACATATGAACAGATCTTTTAATGGCTTTTGAACACACCGCAAAGTTCATGTAATGAAAGGACATCTTCATTTTTGACTTGTAGTTCGTAGTAAACACAGGCAGGTTAATGTCTGGACAAAAATGGGGGGTATGAAACAGCTTCACCTCATTAAAAAAACAAACATTGGCAGCATTCCCATGTATTTCCCCAGTTGATCTTACACTCTTTTGCAGACACGAGTACGAACCGTTGGCTGGCCCAGGACACAATCTTGAAATGGGTGACATCACGGCCGACCAGGACATGAAGAAAATGGCGATGGATCATCGTTCTCGTCAAATTAAGTGAATCTGAGCAGAAAAACTTTGAAGTTGAGGAAAGTTAGCTACACCTCGGTACTTTCATGCAAATTCATCTTTCTGAAGAGACGTTTGATAATTGTTTGATAAGCTTGTTCATACTGCAGGTTTACATTTAATGTTTCATAACGTACCTTTCAATGTTTGTTTTCATTATCATATTGTTCATAGATTTTCAAGGCATTAAAATTACATCGTAATGAAGCCTATCATTTTTTACTGAATCAAGTTTTGGTTGTGAGCAATCGTTTTGCCCTAACGTCACTTCTACTTCATGTGAACAGTAACAATTACTTGTTTCCTACCACTTTTTTAAGTCACATTTCCAACAGTCACTCATACATTTATTAAATACATTTACTTCTTATTGGGTATAATAAATAATAAAAGTTTATTGCATTTCTCTTACTCATGATAGTGAAGCAATAAATGATGAAGAAAAGAGGGATTGAGTGATGGATGCAGCTTTACTTTTTCATTTTCAACGATGTTAAAACATCTTTTCTTTAAGTGATCCAGTTAAATCTGATGTATCGTGATGATCTAGTTGTAACAGAGTTTAAGTTTATGAAGGTGCAAATTGAATTTGGGTGGATAGCCTTATGTGACAATAAAGGATATTGCAAAACCGATGTGTCCTGGCTTATTATCAACATTGTTGAAGATAAAAACATAAAAAAGTTAAGGCTTTAAGATGTATATTTGTTTTATTTTTTTTAAACTGCCTCTATGACTTACGTTGTTATTAGATATTATTACTACTCGTGCATTTGTGTGTTAGCAGCATTTTACTGTTGTAGTTGTTGAGGTGCAGTTTTTATACAGTACTGAAACTAATGATTATTCCATTATGGATTAATCTTCTGATTATTTTCTCAATGAATTGATTGGTTTGTAAAATTTAAGAAAATAAAGAGATGCTTTGACTATGCTTGTTTTTTCCAAACAATAGTATAAAAATATTATTAGAATTAATAAAGTATTCAGTAGATACTAAGGCTACAGCTTTCCCCAACGTGTATGTAGTTATTAATCATCATTATTGATATTGTTACCACAGTATTAACTCAGTGCCGGAGGACCAATCAATGCAGCCCATTCCGCCCTACGTCACGTCCGTACTTCCTGAGTCATTAGAGAGGGATGGATAGAAAGGAAATAATCACTCTTGTTTTCAAACTAAATTTCCTTGAATTCGAAAAATGGGTATTAAATACATTATAGGCCAATACACGACATTAAAACGAATCCCTTAAAAGATTAATGATATAATTTTACGTGTGTACGTCTTGTTTCTGGCTGAACGTCGAAAACACCGGTGTACACTGCGGTCAGTGATGGTTTTATTTTGAAGGTCGTAGCCGGAAATGTTTCAAATAAATGTGTAAAGTGAGATTACGGTGAGATTGAGTGAAGACGTCCAAAGTGAGTGAAACAGGAGCAGTCAGACAGCAGGTGAGCCTGGTTACTGGATCTCTACCTAAAGTTTAATGTATTAGTGTCTTTACTTTATCTCTTTGCTCACGCTTCAACTTCAAGTTAGTCTGTAGATCTAAATTTAACCTTAACAGGTGTATTAGTTTAACTTCAACGTTAGACCTGCCAGCGTTAATAACATTAGTTTAAATTTCAAATCTCCAAGTGTTAACGTTATGTGTCTTTATTTCTAATTCTTGTGAATGACATGTGTGACCAAACATTACTCTCAGACTGTAGTAACTACACTAAATGTAACGTTAATTGTCCATTACTTCTGCAGTCATGATACTAGTTCCCTTATCATTCGCTTTGATTACTATTGTTCGTTAGCCATGATCTCAGAGTTAGTCTAACATTTGCATCGGCTCCTTCAATATGTTTGATTAGTGTCGACAATCATTTGAAATAGGTTTTTCGTTTTAATGTAGTAATCTTTTGGTTTACTCTCAACTATTCCTGTACTGTAGTTTCTGCAGAGGGGTAGCCTGACTTTCCTGCGGAACCTGTTCACACCTGTTCACACCTGTTACAGGTTCACAGGCATCCTAAAAAGTGGGAGCACTGAAAGTCGTTTTGAAACAGTCGCACTAAATCACAGTGGGTCTGTTTGTAGTGTGACTCCCTGTTAGGACTGTAACACGATAGTTGAATTACTTACAGGATGGGCCACAGATTTTATGTCAACAGTAGGGGTGACACACACACACACACACACACACACACACACACACACACACACTGGATTAAACCCATTAAAACTCACCAACATACTGCAGGTGTTGGTGGATAGACATCGTACTTTCTTCTCTCTTTTGCCAGCATGTAATTAAATACAGAGTTAAATGCATGCATTAAAAAGGCTGAGAATTATTTGTGTAAATATCAATCACTGTGGTTTAATTCCCTGCTCATAGACATTGTTGTTAATGTTAAAAAATAGTTTTTCAGGCAGAGAAACTATAATCTGAGACACATTTGGATGAATGCATCTCTTACTGAGAGGTACAGAAATGCATATTTTCCAGAGAAATCTTCATTTACAGTTGCCAGTAAAAATAACACATGAACAAACAAAATCTAAAACACGTAGCAAAGCACATTTGACATTAATGGTATTAATTATTTTCTGTTATGAAAGATATTATGAGTACAAGCTGTAAAATAATTAAGATTCATCTTTACTTCTACCTCTTGTATAATTGATTTGTTTTAAATTTGCTTTAACTTTTGTACACATCAATAATAAACCCCGCTGCCTTCCTCTGCTTTTGTACCACATGTGTGTCCTTTAGAGAGATGTGGTGGGTGCTGTGGGTGCTCGCAGCCTTGCTGGCTCTCTTCTGCAGTTTTGATGTGTGGTACTTCCTGCGGGCTGCCGTTGTGATTCTCCGAGCCTGGTTCCAGCCTCCGATCTGGGATGTCACAGCAGAGCAGACCCTAACAGGCCGGGTCACTCCCCATGACATCGACATGTGCCACATGAACAATGCCCGTTACCTCCGGGAGTGTGACTTTGCCCGCTTCTCTCTCTACATGCGTAACGGTGTGTTCAAGGCAGTGCGAGCCCTCAAAGCTTCAATGGTCGTGGGGGCCACCACCATCCGTTACCGCAGGGCTCTGTGTATAGGTGAGGGGTACGAGCTGCGGAGTCGCATCGTCACCTGGGATGACAAAGCCTTTTTCTTGGAGCAGAGATTTGTGTCGGCAAAAGATGGGTTGGTGTGTGCCGTCATGTACTGCAAGCAGAGTGTCATACGCAGTAGCCCAGACAAGATCATGCAGCACCTGTGCAAGCGGAAGGTAAGGAACAGATGTTTAAACACGCATTTACATTTTATACTGGGAAAGGTGATTAAAAAAAGTCCTTTTGGGTAATTTACAGACATTAAGTCTATGGTTTGCTTCTTGCAGGTGGAGTGCCCTGAGTTTCCAGAGGACCTTCAGCATTGGGTGAACTTCATCTCCGCCAGCAGCCAGGCCCTCAGAGCAGAGAGCGGACTTGATGAGAAGAACAAATAAGGCACTAATTTACCCGCTCAGGGTTAAAAAGTCCTCAGAGAGAGACATTTTTCTTCTGTTTACAATGAGTTTACTTAAACACACATGTGCCTTCTGAAAATAAGCTCTACTTAGCCCCCAATACTTACCTATGTCAGCACTAGAAGAACTATCACACTACAATGTTTGGAGAGGCTGAAAATGGATTACTTGAATAGGAAAGTAATATTATTGTATAAACTGTATTCTATTGTGCTATGACAGCAATAAAACAAATCCATTTCGAAGTCCTCTTTATGCACTTTTAAGCTCTTTTATTGCACTCTCAAGACTTCAGTTTAGTGTCTTTCCGTGAGCAAATGTGAAACTATGAGAATAATTTGGTCAAAAACAGAGAAATCAGTGGTTCTGGTTACAAATCAGAAAAAAGGTGCAAGGCAACAAATGAGAATTTGACTAAAGATGTTGTGAAAATGAAGAAGTACAGTAACAAGAGTGTCACATCAGTTACATTGTCTCTATAGTGGGATATATCAGGTAGAAACAAACCATCGCCTGACACAGAGCGACCCCACAGCAAGTACGAGGCAATTTCTGGTCAATCTGACATGAAAAATAAAATGCATGACATTAACCGTAGCTATAATATTGCATTAGCAACACATTGACGCTGACAGCAGTGGTTACTATAGCAACAAGATGTTAAACTGAAACCATATGCTGGTGGCAGAATAAACAGACTTCAGGCTGAGCTCTCTGCATGTATAAAACTTAACATTTACTATGCTATAACAGAATAAAACAACACAAACTTTAAAAAAGGTTTTATTCAAAAATGGATTTATGAATGAGAGCCATCACACGTTTGATGTGTGTCTGAGTAGAAAAAGAAGCCAACATTGAAGTTTAATAAATAAATTAATGATAGTAAAACAGAATAATAAATAGAAATGAGATAAATAAAATGATGCAGATTTTAAATCCATATTGATTGAACAGAAACTGGAGTTCTTTGAACAACAGCATTGTAATTGCCTTTTAAACTTGGTTAGTATTCCATGAATTCAGCTTTTGTGTATATAATAGTTTGTGGGAATTAAGTTAATCAGACAGCACACAACATAAAAGAGTAATAACATCAATCATTGAACATGAAAACATGTATCCATGTAACCCATGGCAACGAGGCAGCCAGTGAAATTTTGTGTTGTCAATTCTGATCAATTACATTTTTAACAATATCTCATACAGGCATTTTACTTCCACTTGCACTGTTTACTGT
>NW_023339796.1:8532083-8538646 GCF_004916995.1 Morone saxatilis | reverse complement strand
CATCCTTATTCGTGCATTGATTTTCATACTTTGCTTGCATCCTATTGTGGACAATTTAAAAAGTTTTGCAGCGTAGCTTTTTCCATCTGAACCCTGCAAGAAACCCTTCCCATCCTAAACCAACATTATCATGCAAGGCACAAACGCCTCAGTCCAGCTTGTTTTGTTATAGTCAGAGTTTTTTCTGCACAAGGGACGACAGTGCTGCAGATTCTGACAGTGTGGACTGGCGAGACTCTGCAGTAACGGTGTTTGTTCTCTTTGTGCTTACAGCGACCCCCCTGCCTGGCCTAGACCAGAGTCCTGTGAACCATCTCAACCCTTTCCTCCCTGCAGGACCTCCTCTGCCCACGTTTGCCTTCTCACCATTTGGTAAATAGGGCTTTAATTACTACATTACTATAATATTTACAGTCCGCCCTGGTAGAGCATGCACCCCCTGCACAAAGGCTGAGTCCTTACCGCAAAGCCGGGGGCCCAGGTTCAGCTTCCAAACCTGTGCGCCCTTTGCTGCATATCATCCCCTCTTTATCCCTTACTTTCCTGCCACTCTTCAGCAGTGTAACTTATTTTCTGCAACGGCCGAAGAGGTATTGAAACCTTTTACTTAAAATAAAATAAAAACCACACCATAGAAATACTCAATTACAGATAAAAGCCCTGCATTCATGATTTTACTTAAGTAGAAGCACAATACAAGTACTGGCAGTAAATGTCCTTAAAGTATAAGTGATGTACTCATGAAGCCACAGAATGAACCCTGTCAGTTTTATTACTGGAATTATAGAAATACTGATATAATGTTTCAGATGGTTTAGGGGGAAATAATTTTAACAACAGTATTCACTGTGTGTGATTGTGTGTGTGTGTGTGTGTGTGTGTCGTGTGTGTGTGTGTGTGTGTGTGTGTGGTGTGTGTGTGTGCTTTGTGCGTGTGTGCGTGTGTGTGTAATAAATCAGAAGATCTGAGATGAGTATTCTGTACATGAACGTGTTCATTTACCGAGAAACCTGCAAATTGAGTGATAGCTGTTGTACCTCGTCAAAACAACTGTAAATCAGTCGCTTCCTCATAACATTGCGTCTTACTGTTAAATGGTTCTGTGTATGATCTGTTCAGTTCAGATTAAGTGCAGGAACATGTTTGTGAGCTCTCCTTGTCATAACATTTTGCTGCCTCGGGGTGCTGGAGACTAATAATTCCTCTTCTGTCTGCCCAGGCTCCAAACTCTCCTCAGGATCCAGACAGAGGCACATCCAGCGACGCGCTCACTCCAGGAGGAAATAGACTTGTAGAGGACATTTCACATGCACCTGCACGGACTGAATGTCATTATACCTCAGTGCTTTCTTCTCCGTTTCCTCTTGCAGATGTGCACTGACACTTATGAACTGTACATTTAATAATTCACCGCTTGACATTAATTTAATTGTTTTGTTTTCACCAAGTACAAACAAGAAATGAGGAAACTATTTGCAAGTGCCACAGGAGACCTCATTGACAATGCTTATTGTATCACGCAGCACAAAGCAGGACTGAACTCACAACATGTTTTAGTATTTGTAATTAATTAATTTAAAATTGCCTTGAGATTTTAGTTTTTTTAACACTGTTATGCTTTTATAATTACTTTGCATTTTTTAACCAAAAACAGAACAGAACAATAACTTTGCTTTACAGACGTGTGTAATAATATATTGTGATTTGTGACGTGCTGACATTAAAAAGCAAACACTCGTACAAACTATACTTTCTCAAGGTTGGTGTTTATATGCATGAGGGCTGGTTCACATTTCATTGTACTGTAAAAAAAATAAATAAATAAGGGTATTAGGTGTCTGATTTAGAAGTGGAAAAACAGGTCGACTGCGCACACAAACACTGCGGTGCATTCACTGGTCAGTGCATTGAATATGAACTTATCTAATGTATATTGAGGAGAGGCAGTTTCAATAGAAGGTTGCTCTTTGCACAGTTGGCTTTATCAGGGACAGCCTGTCTGCTGGCACGCTGGCTGTGATTGGAGGCTTCAGGCTGCAGCAGGTGAAACCTGAGAAGCTGTTATGAGCACACCTGTGAGCCACGCCCCTCTTTGTCCCTGCCAGTTTCTGTTCGGAGTGTGTAGGAAATGGCAGCAGCAACAATCTCTATTGAACAAGACCAGTTTTGTTGTTCAGTGTGCCTGGAGGTTTTAAGAGACCCGGTGACGATCCCTTGTGGACACAGTTACTGCTTGGACTGCATTGAAGACTACTGGAACCGGGCCAAGCAGAAAGGCCAGTACAGCTGCCCTCAGTGTAGGCAGACCTTCACACCGAGACCTGTCCTGAGTAAAAACACAGTTCTTGGGGAGGTGGTGGAAAAGTTTCAGAGGTCTGGATTTCCAGATGAAGCTCAACACTTGGCTAAACCTGAGGAAGTGAAATGCAGTGTCTGCACTTTGAGAAAAAGCAAAGCTGTTAAATCCTGCCTTGTTTGCTCGGAGTCTTACTGTGCGGCTCACTTGAGAGTCCACGAAGAACGCTTTCACGGGAAGGCCCATAAATTGATCCCAGCTTTAGAGCAGTCGAGAGAGAAGCTGTGCCCACAGCATGATAAGTTACTGAGGCTGTACTGTCGCACTGACCAGCAGTATGTCTGTTCCCAGTGTGTGAAAGACAGACACAAGAGCCATAATGTTGTCTCAGTGGTGGATGAGAGAGGAATGCAACAGGTGGGTGTAAGCGCAGAAATGATCAATTTAAACGTTTTTTTGTTCATGTGTTTCTGAGCAACTTGAGTTGGAGTTAGATAAACTTATTTTATATAACTTATATTAAATTACTTTTTATTTTAGTGGTTTTAAATAATATAGTTATTGCGTATCACAAGTTTTGTCACCAAAATTTAGACCATTACCTGTATTTACTATTGCCAGTATGTGTTTGATTTAGTCATGGATGGTATTCCTCAGCCTGTGATACTTGTAATAATATTTAATATATTTGTTTGTTAATTTTGGGAAATGTCTTCATTTGCCTTCTGTCAGAGAGTTAGATGAGAACATTAATATCATTATTCTCATCTAACTCTCCAAAATAAAGTTAACAAGTGTATTTCCCAAAACCTTGGACTTAAAGGTCCAGTGTGTAACATTTAGGAGGATCAATTATCAAAAATGGAATATAATATTCATAGCTATGTTTCACCTGAAAATAAGAATAATTGTGTTTTTGTTACCTTAGAATGAGCCAGTTTTATCTACAGTGGGAGCCAGTCCTCTCCCATGGAGTCCGTCATGTTGAATCAGCGTGTTTCTACTGTAGCCCAGAATGGACAAACCAAACACTGGCTCTAGATAAGGCCTGTTGCGAAGTTCCGCAGCCTCCGTAGTTTCCCTCATATGCTTGGAAGAGGAGGGTGAGAGGAGTGGTATTCAGTTGGTTGCGATCTATAACCTCACTGTGGAGATGCCACTAAATCCTACACACTGGACCCTTAAAGTTTAAATCTTTTATTTCAGCATCATTGGGGAAACATTCCATAAATACCTTTCAGCATATTGAAAGAAAAACTAGCCTTCTTCACTTCTTCTTGGCTCTGTTTTCAGATTTACAGGCCGTGACGGGGGACTTACAGCTTACTTACTTACTCACAGGTCATTCCAGAGAGAGGGCATTCCTATTGGCTGTATTTTGTGGGACAACTGACTCCTTCTGCTGCCGTTTGAACTTGTGTGGGTTTAGTGCAGCACAGAGAGAGGCGGAAGGTTTTGCATTAGTTTGCTCAGGCTTTGACTACCCTAAGTATGATATGCAACATGAACACGGGACTGGAGGCAGAAAGTCTGCATCACAAACTAGGTTGTGGAGGTTGAAAGATGTGTGCATTTACCAGGTTTAAAGAGTGATACTATGGAGTTATGAGAAAATGCAGTCTTTTTAGAGCTTGACTAAAGGTTTTAAAGTTCTTTAATTGCCTCGATGAGCAGCTCCAGCTGATAAACGGGCCTAATTTGTATGTCTGGTGTCTGATATTAGGGATATGTCTTTTATTGCCGGGTGTGAAGGCTTTCCAATATTGAATACAGGCAGTATGGTGTGTGCCCTGGTCTTGCAGCAATATCTTGTGCTCTGATGTTACTGTGGCAAAAAATTTAGATGGATAGACCAAAGGCCTTCTAGTGCAATCCAATCCTTTTGATTGTAAAATCAAAACTTGCCATCTTGAAAGTCAAGCATGGAAGAAATATTCGACTGAGCAGCCTAAGGGACCACACTGTGTGATATTCATCTTTCTGTATTCTCTTAGAAAAAACTCGAAGATACATCTTTGAAGTCTGTGCAGAAATTGAAGGACGCGGAGAAGGAACTTAGATATGTTGTCAGATACATCAAGGTGAGTGTCTTCTCAATAGGAGCTTTAAATACGTTGTTGACATACTGTCTGCACTTAAAAGCGTGGTGTGCATGATTCCTGGAAAACCTTTTCCTCCACAGCACTCTACAGAAGCGGCAGTAGAGGAGAGCGAGAGGATTTTCTCCAAGCTGATCCGCTCCATCGAGAAACAGAGCTGCGAGGTGAAGGAGGTGATCAGGGTCCAGGAGAGAGCGGCCGTGAGTCAGGCTGAGGAGCTGCTGGAGAAGATACAGAGGGAGATAGGCGAGCTCAGGAGGACTGATGCTGAGCTGGAAAAGCTTTCTCGCACTGAGGACCACATCCACTTCCTTCAGGTATGGAACAAAAGAGAATCTGGGACAGTGTTGTGGGAAGAGGTCCAATCGTTTATTTATCAACTGGGATATTTAATGACTAACATTTTTAGACACAGGCGATCTTACAGGCTTTTATCTCTACAAGCTCTGATTATTGCAACAGCCTCCTAACTTGGGGAAGAGAGAGAACTCCGTTTTTTAACCTGAATTAAGAGGCAATCAATGTGGCAACCTTGCTTCATTGAGTATTTAACTGGTTATGAAACAGTGAATTAAATACTGATGCCTCTATCAGTGTTTCCTTAAGGGACCTCTTTTATATCACTGAGTAAACTGACAACCTCTGACTAAATGACATATTTTATGCATATTTCATATTGTATTCAGTGCATAACAATAACAGTACAGCACAAATAAACTGTTCAATTAACCCAAATGAACGCAATAACTGCAGGGTGCTCGTGTAAAATGAGCAGATGGATGAATTGTGAGATTATTTCCTGTGAATGTTGCATCTATTGAGTCTTCTTGTTATTTTTAACTTTGTATATAATTTTGTCTGTATTATGTATTTTATTACATAAAATACTGACATATTTATCCAATACCATATTCCAAAGGGTCATCATTTGGAAGCACAATATTATTCTAGTTTAAAGATAAAATGTACCTTTTATACTTTGACATTTTCACTTGTTTTTAATTTCTTCCCTTCCCTAAAACTTTAATAATATCATCCATGCTACTTGATCGACCCAGCCAATATGATTTTGAGTGCAGTCTGGACTTAATGTACAGTTTTGTGACCCACAAAGTGATTCCTTCCTGATTTGTGGAGGTTGTTGCATTTGCATTCAAATACTGTCCTTTAGTTTGGTTGTGTTGCACGTCACTACAGAAGTGCAAGTCCCTTCACTTCCCTACAAAGACTGTGGAGATGCCCAACACTGACGCACTTCCATACATGATGTATAAAACCATTAGAGGAGCCTTGGCAGATCTCAAAGACAGTCTGGACCAAACACTTGAAAGAGAATTCACCAGGATCTCTGATAAGGGTACGTCTCTTGTAACTCATTGCCATAAAGACGATTATTTTGCTTTTAGGAAATAATGACTTTTCTTTCTTGTCTACATCTCTAGTTATGTCACTGAAGGAAACCAGCAATAAAAATACCTCTGAGAAGACTAAAGGTATGTGAGGTTTTTTTTTTAGCTGTAACTTTGACAGTTTACTAAACCCCTCCCCCGAACAGCAATTGTCCAATCATAGCTTAGCAACCGTAACTATTGAAGAGCAGGTCTGTAAAGTTTTAGGTTCAATTCATCAAAACAGTTATTTACCAAACTACTGAAGCTGTCATATGGGTGTAACCATATAGTAAGTTGGAAAAACAAGACAAGTACTAAGAACAGTGTTGGGCAGTAACTCATTACTAGTAATATTACTTTCCCCATTAACTAGTACTGTAACTAATTACTAATACATTTCAGAAGAATACAATTACCAATTGTGTGGTAAATTTAATATAATTAATAGTGTAACTAATTACTTTTGGCAGAGTAATAAGTAATATAACTTTTAAAGAGTAATGAATTACAGTTTGAGTAACTATCCCAAAACTGACTGAGAATATCGAGCTAGCTTCATCTTTGCTGAAGGCCCACAGTTGTTGGTGTGTGACGTACTGCCGTTAGTTACAAGTTACATAAATAACAGGCATTTGGGGCACCAAGTGGGAATGAGTCTTTTCAAATCAGTACACAATCAAAAGGATTTTAAAGCTGTTGTTTTAACATGTTTCTTTTTAATAATAGATAATAATAAAAGTTTTAGTCAATAATAGAGTTGGAACGTGCAACTGGTTA
>NW_023339796.1:8529229-8532035 GCF_004916995.1 Morone saxatilis | reverse complement strand
AGCGGTGTAATGGTCCTGTAGGTTTATGTTGTGACATAAACCTACAGTACATTTCTGGGAAAATCTTATTTTATCCATAATTTTGGTATGGTGGACAAGTCTTATTACTACCATACCCATGAGCCTCGGCCACTGTTGCCATGGAGAAGAGGCAAGTCAGAGGTGTGAATCAGAGCGATGGTGAAGTCAACATGGCTTTGCTGTTACAGCTGAGAACAAAACACAGCCCCATTGTTCCTGAATTCACTCACTATAGACAGAATTTAAAACAGTGCAGATTTTGTTTTTTTATAGCTTTATAGCTTTGTGATTAGACGTTTCTTCCTGCAATGCACCTTGGGAATTGTAGTTAACATCTACTTTGAAGTTTTTAATGTACACAGGCTTCTACATTTACCTTTTTAAACGGAGAACCAGATGTTTTCTAACGCAGTGCTTAATCTTTTGCAATGTGCAAGAAGCTATTGTTTGTCATCAGTATAACTCTTGTTTAACATCATCCCTACATCTGTCTAACAGCAACAGCTAAAGACACAGACACCTCATACGACGCAGCGCCGAAGACAAGAGCTGACTTTTTACAATGTGAGTGCAATTATTTACCTCACTAACATCTTTATGAAACTAATGATCTAATCCGTCTCTGACCATGTGCATGTACTGTGTCCAGATCACAATGATATAACCCTGGACCCAAACACAGCCAATCCCTATCTGAGTTTCTCTGACGGTCGAAGAGGGGTGACCACGCGCTCTGAGCCACAGCCCTACCCGGATCACCCGTCTCGCTTCACCAACTGGGCCCAGGTGCTGTGCAAAGCTGGGATGGCCGGGCGCTGCTACTGGGAGGTAGAGTGGGCTGGTAACGGAGGGGTTTCCATCGGCGTCTGCTACAAAAACATAGGCAGGAGTGGAGGGGGGAGCGACTGCAAGCTCGGACACAACTCCAAATCCTGGAGCCTGGACTGCTCTTACTCCGTCTGTTCATTTCAGCACAATAAGGAGAGTGTGACCGTCGCTGCTCCCTGCAGCAACAGGATAGGAGTGTATCTGGACTTCAGGGGTGGAACTTTGTCTTTCTATAATGTTTCTGATACCATGGTTTTAATCCATAAAGTCAAGACTACATTCAACCAGCCCGTATACCCAGGATTTTGGGTGGGATTGGGCTCTACTTTGAAGCTGTGCTCTCTGCCC
Organism: Morone saxatilis; assembly: GCF_004916995.1. NCBI lineage: Eukaryota > Metazoa > Chordata > Actinopteri > Moronidae > Morone > Morone saxatilis. The sequence continues at coordinate 8,530,838 of NW_023339796.1, read as the reverse complement.
TCTCATCAAGAATAACAGCTCTCAAGTAACCTTGTTAGTTTGGGGTTCAAAATACTTAGAATGGAATAATCATGAAACAGAGACAAAGGTTTGTGCTCAAAACTTAGCATTTAATAACTGAAAGCCGGGAGCAGCAGCAACACTTTGGTGGAGCCGGGAAAGAGCTGGTGGAGCTTAGATCTTATTGAAGGCAGCGACATCTACACTCTGGATCTACAAAGGAAGGAAAATCATGTCTGTGTATTTATTTGAACATTTATGGTGTTTTATGTTTGATTGTGTGTCAAAAGTATTTTATTTAAAATCAATAAAGCATTTAATGTCATACAGATAAACAGACCCTCCCCCACATTTAAGGGAATAATTAGACATTTTAAGAAATACTTATTTGCTTTCTAGCAGAGATAGAGATAGATGAATACCACTCGTACCCATTCTGTTAAGGCCACAGCCTGCAGATGGTTAACTGCTTGCCTGGCTCTGTCCAAATGTAACACAATCCACCTACCAGCACCTCCTGAAGTTCACAGTTATATCAGGATATAACATGTTACAACTCGCTTGAAAAACACCAATTTGCTGTTTTACAGGAGTCTGTGTGCAATGGCTCTCAGACAAGAAATACACACAACCCCAGTGCTGGTAGGCAGAATGTGCCCCCCTTCCAATTTCTGTGGTAAAATAACTGACTGCTGTCTGAAGCCTTGCATTTAATGGATATACATCAGAATGGTATCATTTAAATCTTCATCAGTAAGCGAATGAGCTTATAGATCAAAAAGCTGATCTTATAAAAAGGTTTTGGGGCATGAATTTTTCCTGGATTCCTGATTCATTTTGAGTTTTTAGAGTTCTGGTTCAAATCACAAGCTTTATAAGATGAAACAATATCTGCATTGTTAGAAACCAATACAGTGGAAGAATTAACTATTTTAATAATAGGGACTATTCATCTAGTCAGTGAGGTACACAGTACAAGTCAGTGTGTTTACGTGCAATCCAGTGATCTGGTCACAGGCAGTGTTCTCTATTGTCATGAAAACAACTTTGTTTGCATGTAAACCATGACTGACTCATTTTTCTGTGAAATCTTGTACTGTAATTGTCCAATTCTTTGAGCACCAGTAATTCAATTCCAATCAGCCCATAGCATTGGGACGGAGGCAGAAAAGCTGATGTTTTAAAACCTCAGCAGATAAAAGTCAAAGTTATGTATAAGACTAGATACTACACGATAAGTGGAAAAAAAGGTTTTCTGACCCTTCATTTTTTTTAAAATGACTTACAAAGTCCTCAAACTTGGTGATCTCCTCCTCCAGAATGTCGGTGCCAACTTTGTCGTCTTCAACCACGCAGTTGATCTGCAGCTTCTTGATGCCATAGCCAACTGGCACCAGTTTGGATGCTCCCCACAGTAGCCCGTCCATCTGCACCGAGCGCACACACTCCTCCAGCTTCGCCATATCAGTCTCATCGTCCCACTACAGGAACATAGACAGACATCAACTTAAAGCCATAAAAAGACAATTCAACAAGAAATCAGTGTTATTCCACATCTGCTTGTTCCCTATATCAGAACTAGGGCTGCACGATATATCGGCATTAATAT
>NW_023339796.1:8525452-8529129 GCF_004916995.1 Morone saxatilis | reverse complement strand
ACATGTAATCGTTCATTGATCACTTTAAATATTCGATTTCTGAAAGTCATTAGAATATGAATTAGTATTAAATAATCACGATCACAACATCCAGCAAAATCATCGTCAACATCATAATTTCCACCCCAAAATGATACAGTCTGAATCAGTCAGTAGTGCGTGACGCCTCAAAACAGATGCAGGACGGTGGCACAGGATGAGACATCTTAGTGCTGTGATAATAGGAGCGCACTCCACTTCAGGCAGCAGCAGCAGACAGTGAGCACACCCCGGCTGTCAGGCAGCAATAGCGTGCATGGCTGAGACAGGCCTGAGCAGCAAAGCTGGACAAGGAGGACTTACATTTCTGTGCTGCCGTTTCTGCTGGCGCCCTTTGGCCTGTTGCAGGGCCGTTTTCACCTGCACTCGGTGATGCACAGGGTGAAGGTAAGGGGGGAAAAACACGAAGACATAAAGAAAAGTAGTGGTTGTAGGTAGAAAGTTGGATACTACACATACTACAACTTCAGAGTCGTCAGTTACTGGATAGAAACAGATTCCAAAATTGCCAGAAAAAGTATTATTTTAAAACATTAATCAACTTTTTATTACCAACACTAAATCAAATAACTAGTAGTGCCAAAATGGGAAATCTCAACCAATCCTCTACAGAGCCTTTTAAACTGTTTACCAAACTTTTATGGCGTCTGCTGTAAAACCAAATGACACTCAAAACAGCCATTTCTGGCAAACCACACAGGAGCTCTTACTGGTTTGACTTTAAAAGGATACTTTCACATTTTTCAAGTGTATCTTTATACTACTGACAGCAGAGACATCACCTCTGAAACAATTGTCAATCAATGTAGGGATGGGGGGAACAAAATCCACAGTGTTTCTTTCATCCAGAATAACAGCTGAAGTTAATATGAGTTGACTAAATGGAGTTGGTATTGAGTATCTCAGTCCTTTTAGTATGAAACTCAGTTGCTGCCACAGACAGTGTTTGCATGCTGAGCCAAGCCTGGGGGGAGTTACTCAAAGAGGAAATTTTGTACTAAAAAGACAGCGGCAGCGATTTGTCAAATTCAGGCTGCTGAAGCGTCAAATTAGCTTTTGAGGGTATTTTAGCTCACAAGAACAAGAACATGGATTTTATCACATTTTACTTAAATTGCTTTAGGAAGGGATCTCTTTGCAGTCAGTGTGGACAAGAGGAACTATTATAGCCAAGATAATGCTTTCAACGTACATTCTAGGCATGCAAGTGTTGTTTTTAGACACCTAATAAAGTAGAGCCTATTGTTTAAAAAAAAAAAAAAAGAGGGTAACATTTAAGTATCTACAAATGAGAAAAATAAATTGTTTATGCATAAATGACCACACTCATACTGCTAACAGTAAAGAAAATGCCACTGATGTAAAGACAAACACACAAACGGCTTGCTGACAGATTGCAATGAAGATGGGAGAAGCAACCGGAGGTGAGAGGGGGAATAAGCGTCTTGTAACAGAAAATGTAGCATGCATGATGCATCTAGCACTTTTCAAACACAGGCTACAAGGTTTTTGGGGGCTAAAATGTCCACAAATACTTCCTGTCAACAGTCATCTCACATTTGAACAGCTATTCCCCCGTTTTAGGGCTGGTACACGAACATTAGTGAGTACAGTCCTGCCACTACATTGGGGGTGTGCCTGCAGCTCATTTGTTATTCAGTACTCACTTCGCTTAGGGACTGCTGGATATTCTGTCGGGACTTAGCAATGTCCTGCATGATGTCATTAACTTCTCTCTCCTGCAGGTACGTGTAGGTAAAGTGGTGATGAAGCGGAGCAGTGAGAAAGACAGAAAGCAACATGCAAAACTGACAAAAGCAAGATAACCTACACATACACCCAACATTTAAGATGACTTGTTAAAATATTTGAATAATATGTAATGGAATGAAAACGTGTACTTTTTTAAAAAACAAGGTTCTTGTGAATTAATACATTTAGGAGGGCAAGCAGTCAATCAAAAGCAAGCTTATGTGGGTGTGCAATGTAAAGGCTACACACATTTGGCAGCAGGCGTAATGGTACACAAACCAAGGATGATATCCTGAACTCTGAGGGTGCAGCTGTCATGTTCCCACTTGAGTACATGTACTGAAACGTGAACTATTTTTGGTGGTACTACTTTTCACCAAAGAAACAGGCCCAGCGAAATAAAAACTCGACAGTGTAATCTGTGGATTATTCTGCGCAACTAGCACGTTGTTTCTGTAAAGTTTCTATTGCATTTGTGCAGCAGCAGAGGCAAAAACCTCAGCACATAACACCAAAACTCTCTGCATCGCTTGAAATCACAAGGGCTAAGTGAGCAGTGGCTTTTTGTGATTTGGGTGAAATGACCCGTTCAGACCTGGAAGTGATCATACTCTAATCTGTCCATTGTTTCCCAGGCTTGTGTAAAAACTGAGCCCTGGACGGCCTGAGCAGCAGAGACAGCTGCCAAACCACCTGACCCCTCTCACTAGGACGAGCCACTTCTAAATCGAGTGGCTTAACTCACATGCACACAGCTGCTCCGGCTGCCAAGGGCTGTGACTGACGATGATGTAACTATTGCTTAATCTACGGGGCTGGTGACTGACAGGACAGCAGGAGCTGGGGAGGTGTGAGGCAGGAGATGAAAGGAACTTCAAAAGATGGCAGCAAGAGACAAGAGTAAGATTGGAAATAGAAATGAGGGCATTTGTTTTTTTAGACAGTCTGAATGATCTGGTTATTAAACAAGGTCCTGGGTACACAAAACCAACGCAGCTTTGCTTTTGGGCTGCATAAAAGTCAGTCAACCCTTTAAAAAGAAGTTGAATTTCTTGGACTTTAACAGAATGTGTACTTGTTCTACCTGTTGATGCTGTGTGGAGGGTCCGTTGACTCCCTCGTAGAAGCGCTTTTCTGCCTCATCGTAGCTGTGTTTGTCGAACCAGATGTTCTCTGAGGCGAGGCACTGCAGTCCACTCATTTTGGTACTGAGGAGCGAAGTCAGAAATTGAGGACAAATAAGATATACAGGAACAAGAACCCAAAAACAACTAAACATTGATCTATATCCAACTGTATTTCTACTCAACAGCCATGACCACGAGTTAAGCCTTTACAGCCAGCACAACAAGTGACAAGAAAAGTGTGACGGGACATGGCTAAATGAGATGCTTGACCAGGACACCGTATATTACAGATTACAACACCATGCAGATCCACAGATGGAGTTGTGGATGGAATAGGGAGAGACAAAACCCAAGCGTAACACAGACAGTTTCATACAGTATACACAATAAATTAAGGCAGAACAACAGACAGTTTCTATTTTTTTTAAAAAAGATTAAGTTTAGAAAATGGGTGAAAAAGACGACAGCATATATGCGTCACCTCACTTTTTGCTGATGGGTTTCTGCAGCAGACACACATTCCTCAGTCAGTGAAACACAGTTGCTGGGTCTGCAAAGTCCGGATTATCAAACAAAAGGGTGGTGGCCCACTAACAACCCCCTAGTTACAGCACAGGTCCAGCAGAGCTATACATACATACAGACAGACAGACAGTACTTGCTGCATGTTGTACACAAACACTTTGTGAGATACTGACACTGCCAGACCTTAAGTATTAAAGAAAGCAAAGGGGCTTGCCACTGATCAGTCTGTTATTT
>NW_023339796.1:8474483-8525427 GCF_004916995.1 Morone saxatilis | reverse complement strand
GTCTGTTATTTCAGGTACCAGTACACTGGACAGGAATTTAGGATACTCTTGAGACTATTTTACAACTCTGGAAAGTTCTAGGGGGAAAATAGTTGTATCTTTTGCCACAATGATCGCGAGATAAACAGCAGAAATACAGCAATCCTTTTTCAAAGTAATCTACCAGGAATGTGCATGTAACCAACCGGCCTTTAGTGTGAAAGTTGTGCGAGCTTTAACTGTGTTGGCGTCCCTGCTGTGTCAAAGGATTGACCTCGTTTATATGAAAGAGGGTGCCGCGTTTATTTCAAAAGGTCAGTCTCATCTATCACTGCATATCAAACATTACACACAATACACAAGTTAGCGTAACTGAAAGAGGCCAAACAGAAATGCAGACAGACGACAATTAAAGAAAACCATCATAGTAGGTCAATAAACCCAAAACACACATCATGTCTCTCCCATTCCCTGTGTGCGAGGTGCCATACTTGTCCCATCTAGGCCTGCTCTCCGTCTCAGAGAGGCCTCTCCTCCTCTGGGTCGGCCCTCTGCTGCCTTTGCCCCCCTGCTCAGTCTCAGAGGAGGTGCGATTGCGGCCTCTACTGTACTGACGGTGGGGGGTCCCAGAGGCCTTCACAGTGGTGACTGGGTGCCCCTGATCCTGCTGTTGACCATGGGTGCGTCTGGACTGGAAGCTCAAGTAACCTCTGGTATTTGGACTCCTCGGAGATGACGACAACGGCCCATTGCCGTTAGAGGCGAGCCGCCGCTGGTAGTGGCCTTCAGCCTGCTCATAGACGCCGCGGTGATACGGGTTTCCCTCTGCCTGCATGCCCTGGAGGACGGGGCTTCGACCAAAGGAGCCGCGCGCTTCCATGGAGGTGCTCAACCTCTCCTCTTCTGCCCCAGAACTCTCCGACTGGGACAAACGTATGGGCCGGCGCAGCTTCCCAAACTGCACTTTGTCTCCGCTGATGATGCCTCTCTCCTTACTGGGAATATTACCCTGCCTGAAGGCCCCCACTGGTATAGCATGCTGAGGGGCTCCACCTTGCTGACGGTTTGGCACGGACTGATCCATTTCTCGGTTAAAGCGGTCTCTTCTCTACTCACTTTAACGTCAGGTTTATGAGGAGAGAAAGGAAGCAAAAGGTGGAAGCTAGAGCCATTAGTTCAGTGTGAAGTTAGCGTCACAAAAGGAACTTTGCTAGTTAGACGCGTCAGCTCATAAAACAGCCAATATGTGATGCCAATGTGGTTTTGAGGGCAAAGAGACGGCGGATTGATCAAAAAGCTTCAATTTTCCAGAAAATGCCACGTTTTTTATTCATTTATTATTATTATAATTTTTTTTACACGAAAGGTTCGGATGAGCTTAACCTGTATGGAACAGAAGAATCAACCTGAGAAAGCGCAGGGCCTCATTTGTGCTTTTAGGATTATGGGAGAACGCCGCCAAAACAGTTCCTTGATCAATCTCACATTGGACTTGTAAAAAGCAAAAGCCAAAAACAAAAACAACAAAGCAAAATGTAACACGGCTAACACAAATGACCGGTGAAGATGGCCAACATTTAGTTTAGGATGTGTTCGCAGTGTTTCCTCCATATTTATTTATTTTTGAAAATCAAATTAATTACATATATATTTTTAATAAAGAAGCATTACAATATTAACCCAAATCACACAGGGTGATAATTACCCATATAATGAGATGTGGTGGAAAAGTAGAACAAGGTTATCTCTTCAAACACACAGCGGCTTTGTCCAATTAACAAGGAAACACTGTTTAAGTGTTAAATACGTCAATATGTTTTCAAAAAAAACCAACCTGTGCAACACAGTCTGGCTCACCTTTGTTTTGGCATGCTGCAGGATAATGTACGTTACCTATTGTGGAATGGAATATTTACATAATTCAAAGGAATCACATAAGTTTGAATTATACTGAAAATAATATAAGTTAATTCATTAATGACAATTAAAATGTTTCCAATAGCAGAACTGCCTTTAAACGAACAGGCAAACATCACAACCAAAAGATGCTATTTACATTTTCATGCAAAAAAAAAAAGAAAAAGAAAAAAAAGCTAACCACATAATAAAATAAAATAAAATATTCCTCCTGTTAGTGCAGATATATACTCACAGTTGTCAGTTTATTAGGTACACCTAGCTAAAACTAATACAGATTAATACAACAACCAGTCATTTCTATTCAACTTTATGGTCATTGTCGGGCCAGTTGAACTGTACTGTGTTAATCTGAGAGAGGTTTCTGTTATTTTGTCCTCTTGTTAGAGATGTAAATATTAGTTGTTCAACAGAAAATGAATAGTTTGGGTCACTTTTCAAGCAGAAATGCCAAATATGTGCTTGCACAAACTTCTTACATTAGAGTACTTTCTGTTTTTCTCTAATTTATAACAGTGTCAATGCAATGTATGCGGCTTCTGAACCATTGGTTGGACAAAACTTTAGACATTTTACATACATTTTAGAGACAAAAAGATTTATTATTCAAGAAAATAAAGTTACTCCCTGAATTCAGTTCAACAGCACCCCAAAATTACCATAAAGTTGAATCACCACCTCTCTGAAAACATTTCAACCTTCATGAATGGAGGATTTAATGCAGGTTTGCTATATTATACTGCATTCATGTTAGCTGAGTGAACATAATTAACTGGCAACTTAAGTTTAAAACACTTTCACTCCACCAAAAGAGAGCAATAAACCAGTGCATCAGCTGAAAAGCAGCTTCAATATCAACACTCACCTTCTGTAACTGGAATGGGAAGCTAATGCCCAACAGGAATAAGAGACAATACAAACAAATCGTATAAAAACACAAACCCTTTTAGCAAGAACAACCATTAGACCGTAATTTACTTTATGGGTGAGTAAAGTTGACCTCAAAGCAAACATATACATATCTTAATTAATGCCATTTTAAGACTGGTAGACACAAATAACTGTACACGACTCTAACAATTTGTCACTTTAGACTCGAGGAAATAATTCACGTATAATACCGAATTATTTGTCGCAGTTCAAATGAATGACAGTATAAATTCGTGTTGTGTTTCATCTGCTGCTTGCTCGCCTTGACACCAGCTAAAGTTAGTTGCAGGAGTTTTTTTTTTTTTTTGACAGCCGCTGCAACTAGTAGTTCCGTTGACCACGTGGCGCTTGAAAACTACAAACTCAAAATAGTTTATTGGTTTTTACAGACACTACACTTCTTGTTATGTCACAGGTGGTGAAAAATGCAACTTTTTTACACTTACTCTTGGCTTTTTTCGACGTTTTATGGCTTGGTAACCGTCTCTTGGCGTGCTGCCTCGGCTGTAATCCGACGGGAGAAGAGAGCTTGCGGTGTCGGACCGCCTGTATTGTTCAGTGACAGAGGGGGGGACAAACGACGGCTTTATCGACGATTTCCACGTTTAATTCACGTTTTTAAAAATATAATAACATGAAAACACACAGAAAAACAAGTTATTTTTTATGGATACTGAAGATGAAAATAGGTCCGTGATTTCGCTGCTATTTACATCGTACGTTAACGTTGGTATGATCCATTTTGACTAAAGACTTCATTTCCCATGATTGAAAGAGACCGGCAGTTAACGGGGAGCTGTGAGTGGTCATGATGTTATGACAGGCTGTGGGGCCCAGACCCGTACATATGATGTGATTGTATATGTTTGTTTTGAATAATGACACAATGTTGATTTAGTTTTTTGTCTTTCTAGTTTGACAAGTTAACCTCTCTGACTACATATCTTAAAATCGGGGAATATGTTAAACTTTTTAGGTTTAGCTCAGGTTTAAGCTTCAGATATTTTTTTTCTCCCTTGTCCTGCAGAGGGCAGACTAATCGAGCTAATTTAAACAGACAATAAATAATGTTGAAAAACTATACAAGGCTGCTGAATATTAATAATATTTTAAATTGACCAGGACACAGACTAGATCACTTGTGTTGACCTAGGTTGATATATTTTCAGTTTCATCTTAATTTAGCTGGTTTTCCGTGTGTCTTTGGTAGATTTATTTTACATTTATTCATATAAGACTATCATTATTATTATCACAAGGAGCAGTAATGGTAGTATTGGTATTGTTTACTGTTGTTTGCAGGTTTACAGGTTAACAGTTTTTTTTACTATCGTAATTGCAAAGTAGGGCTAAAGGTGATTTATTGACTGTATAATGTAAAATAAAACAAGATAGAGCTTTATTTATTCTGGGAAAAATTATTGAGCAGCAGTTGCTGTACAAAGTAGGAACAAGTGCAAATATAAAATATCAATAAGGCGCAAATACAAAATAAATATAATGTCAAAAAAATATAAACTGATTATAGTGAGGATCATAAAAATATGAATGGGCAACACAAGTAATAAAAGCGTTTGATCCCAAGTTAGCATTGCAGTTACACAAAAACAAGGTTTGTTTGTCATGTCACTATAACTCAATTCACCAGGGGTAATAAACTACTGTCTACACTACCAGGAGTAGAGATCAAACCCACAAGGACAACAGTACACTGGACCTTTCTGCCATCCTGGTTTACAATATTGTGTCAATCAGAATTTTCTTGACTTTTCATCTTTATGATGAAACAAGCTGAACAACCAATAGCCTACTGAAAAAAAACCCCACCTGCAATGTTCATCTTTACAGCTGTATGTGAAAACCTCTAAAGAAACATCATTTTAAAATCAGTGGCATGAGCTCTCAAGTATTTCCTATGGAAGATGAATGAGATACTTCTGACATCTTCTTCAGAAATCTGACAGAAGTCAGAAAGCTGGCCTCAAGTAAAGGGCAGATTCTTATCATCTGACTTGTGCAAAAGTAAAGCATCTATCATGAGAAGATTTGAACCCACGGGGACATCATAGTCAGACCATCTTTTTTTTTTTTTTTACACTTAATCACTCTGGTTGACAAATAATTTAACACTTTCCTCTTATCTTTTCTTATCACTTTTTCAAATTAAAGCCAAGGCTTGTACCAAAAAGAAGGCATCAGTACACTGCAGCTCGGACTATTTATGATTCATCCTTTACAGTGGATCTCCAGGGCATAAGGACAAATCTGCATAATTAAAATGCGTAAAACATTGTTCTTTTACTGGTGTTCTTGGAAGGAGTTCAACAACACTACTTTCACTGATTGGTTGATTTATTCCTCCATTATTTTCCTACCCTAGTTTCACATTACTTACTTGTGATTGCATTTCTTGTGCATTATGTATTTCCCATATCTGAGTGATACCGTATAATATGTCTGCTGGCTTCTGTTCTGTATATTGATTAAAGGGTTTTAATGTCATATACAATTCATTTAGATAACCCCTTGAGTGCAAAGCCATCTCCAGATATATGAGTGCACATCTGTCTGATCTAACAGGATGTAAAGAGTTCAGTGACTTCCTTTAACTTTAAGAGTGATGATTTGTTAAATAAACCTTTGATATAAGTCAACATCAGAAGTGAAAACTACTAATTATATGAATGTGCATCAGTCACATCAGAGAAACCTTGAATTTGTGAAGTCTTTATGCTGTAAAATTAGCATGTGCTGCACTGACTACAGATGAGGCACTCACTTTGTGGAGCCATCAGAGGTTGCTAAGCTCAGTTGTCAAACCAAATAAAGGTCATATTCTAGCATTGCTAACAGGTGTGAACAGAATTTAAACATCATTTAGCTTTTCATTATCAATCAATCTCTTGATTATTTTTTCAATTTGTCTGACAAATGTGTCTGACTAACAGCTCAAAACCTAAAGATATTCCATTTACAATCATATAAGACAGAAAAAAGCAGCAAATTCTCAGGTTGAAGAAACTGAAATCACAGAATATTTGGCAGTTTTTGCTCGAAAAAATGAATGATCAAAATAGATGCAGATCCGTCAACTGACATTCAACAATCAATTAATCGACTTATCGTTGCAGCATAGTCTCATGATGTGACAATTACCAAACACTAAAGTAGTAACATTTAATCTTCACTTTTCAGAAGTCACTCATCTTTTCAGTTTAGACAACAGAGTACACACTTAAAATCACTGCCGTAAAAATTTATCCAACTTTTGGGTCAACTTTTCCAATGGGCTGTGTTTGACACTCAAACTCAAGAGTCACCTTAAAACTGTCACAAATGTATTGTTAGTTGTACAAAACAAGATTAGATATAACAGTAAAAACTGCTAGGCTAACACATATTATTTTAGTTTAAACAGTTTAAAAAGAGTAAATTATAACAGTTCACTGAACTGGCCCACTCTGCACAGGCCCTGGGCGTAGTTTGGGCCCTGGGCCAGAGCCTCTGTTTGAAGTGGCAATATTTCTTGTTGGAAAGTCCATTAAACAACTACAAAGAAATGCAAAACAACCACAAACAGGGGCAAAAGGGACACACAAAGAGACACGCAAGAAGAAACAACCAGAAAGAAATGCACAATTACTACAAAGAGACGTGAAACAAACACAAAACAAGAGACACCAACTGACCAGAAAAAGACACAAAACAACCACAAACAGGAGCAGAAGAACCACAAAGAGATACACAAGAAGAAACAACCAGAAAGAAATGCACAATTACTATAAAGAGATGTGAAACAACCTTCAAGAGACACTAACTGACCAGAAAAAAACACAAAACAACCACAAACAGAAGCAAAGGAACAAGAAGGAGACATAAAAAACTCTCAAAAAGAAACAAAATGATCACAGAGACACAAAAATAAACACAAAAAGACACAAAACAGTTACAAACAGGCGTAAAGCAACAACATAGAGATGCAAAAGTACTTCTAATAGGTGGAAACAACTGCAACAACGACTGCAGACCAAGAGTCTGGGTGTTGCTCCTGGGTAGAAAGGGTGGGGGGCCTTTTACATTACATGTCTTTGTCTCATATCCGTCAATGTTCATCTGTCATGTCCAAAAATAACACTAATACTGGATCGAAACAATCCCTTGTACTGGGTACTGGTCAATGGTTTTTGTGTTTGTGCTACATTAACCCCAATTTTGACTGGGGGAGGTATTTTCTGTGTACTGGAACTCATAAATGAAAATCTATCAGCAAACAGAAACCCAGAGCTTTAAATCCTTTGCCTCTCTCTCCCTTTTGTTAGTCTTTCATCATGTAAAGCAATCCCAGATCAGTGTGGGTTAGTTAAACAGCAGCATCCTTGTGCTGTTTACTGATGTCATCTTTATAGGAGGTTCTGGAAATGATGTCTTAAATTTCAAAAGGTTTATTTTTGCTTCCATTTAAGGCTCCCAAAGTATAACATTTCTGTATACATGGTAAGGAGAAACATACTTGTATTTTTTCATGTATTCATTCATTTGTTCCATCTTTATTAGTTGAAACGATTATCGATTAATTGACTGACAGAACATTTGGTGACATTTTGACAATCAAAAAAAATGTTTTAAGCAAAAATGGCAAACATTCAATGGTTCCAGCTTCTCAAATGTGAATATTTTCTGTTTTCTTTTATGATAGTGAAACTGAATATCTTTTGGTTTTGGACTGTTGGTCAGAAAAAACAAGATGTTTTATTATGTATCTAATTGACCAAACGATTAACTGAGTAATCAAGAAAATAATCAGTAGGTTAATGGATAAGGAAAATGTTATTTTTAGCCCAAGTATCAACCATTAGCTTTATCTGACCTCTGCTTTTGTTCAGTTTTGACATGCTTACAGTACAACCAGTTCTAGCCTGTGAAAACAGCAGCCTGAATACATTAGCTCCTGAGGCGATCAAACACAGCTGTCTTCACTTTATACAACATGCTTACTGTTGGTAGATAAATAGGCAACCCTGCTCTATAAAATTGAAAGGAGCGATCAAACAGGACATTCAAAGCCTTGTTTAACTGCAAACAGCTAATATGTTTGAAAAATAAGCCATTAGCCAACAGGCATGAGTGTATCACACAAACCTTTTGTTACCCTGCGTTTGTGAATGGGTTACAGTGTTTTAGGGTTAACTTTATGCCCATGCTACAGTGATTACTGAACCCTGATAACATGCTTGCTTGTAACCAAGTGGTTGTTTCATTTTAATTCACACCTGGAGAGTGACAAGAACGATTGTATTCTTTTACTGTATGCAAGGAGCTTTAGCTGAACACCTGACGTTAAATGTTCCTGTAAATTAATCACTAAGTAACTCCGGAGGAGTAGTTGAAGGTTGAATCCTGTGTTCTTGTTCTTAGGAACCTATTCTGCAGGGAAGGGTTGTGCTTTTTTAGTACTGGCCTGCTCTACATTCACACCTGGAAACACATTGCCCCATTTGTAAATTACTGACCATAAACCAGCTCCAGTGTAGCAACAGTGAAATGTATCTTATATGTTCAAAGATACCGTAGTGTTAACATTATTCTGTCCTTCCAATCATCCCAACCCATCTTGTTCCACCGCTTTTAGCTGTGGCATCATCTGCGTTTTTCAAACAACTAATCACTGACAGTAGGAGACCTCCACGGGCAAAGAAAACAAAAACTATCCTTTTATAACATGCCCAGTGGTTGAATGTAAGTACATTCACTCAAGTACTGTACAAATACGTGCAACTTTATACTTTTATTACTTTTCCACTAGATCTCAGAGGCAAATATTGTATTTTTTACTCCACTACATTCGTCTCACAGGTCTAGTTACTTTTCAGATTAACATTTTTTCATACTCTTACCCATCCCTTAAAAAAACATGGATCTCTAAATCATGAGAGTTTTAACGTTGTGATAAACTGAAGGATTAGGTGCTCCTTTAAGGGTTGAAAAAATTATCCTAAAACTGACACTGATACAACTCACTCCCCATCATTTTCACATGGCACTGGACTGTTATATGTCTCAGACAATATCAGGAGAGCAAAAGCAACATCCACCAAAGTGAGAAGCTAAGAGGAACAATGTTAACAGCAACAACAAATTAATAAATGAATAAATTACGTATCTTAAGAGACCATGTCTAACTTTGACCAATTTGAAGTTTGAATTACCTTCACTGCGTAAAAAGCTCTGAAGATCCACAACAAATCTAACATGAGACAGAAAATGGCACTAAACTTCTGAATGTTGAGTGTAATTCTCTTATTGCTTTTTTAGTTTTTTAGTGTCTCTTACTCTTTTGTCGTGTATTATTATTGTTAAAATGACAATGATGTCCTCTTGCCATCACATTGTTCCTGCTCACAGCATTGTACCACAGTCTGTTTAACCTTGAGGGCCTTCGGTCATAAATGAGCAGCTAGGCCCCTTCTAACCACCCATTCCACTCTTCTTTTCTTTTGTATAGCCTCAGGTTTCCTGTGTGGTAATATGATTAAACACAAATTAAATTAGGAATGTGCACCATTTGGGCACATATCAGCTGAGATCATTGATGTTTTAAATATAGATCTTGACACTGGGGCACAAGGGTCTCAATGTCAGAAAGTTAATCATGAATGAAAATTTATCAGCAAATAGAAACCCAGACTCATCAGCTTCAGATGTTTTATTTCTCTCGTTCCTTTGTTGGTCTTTCATCATGTAAAGCAATCACAGACCAGGTGGTAAAAAGCCACATCACAGGAGTGGATATCATTCCAAACCAAATTATAATTGAAAAATTTGCTGTCGGGCTTCTATTGACCCCCTAATTGTATTCTGTTCAGTGTGTAAGTGGCCTCACATCCAAGTTCCAATCGAGGTTTACCAGAACTCTTACGTTGGAATAATATGTGTGTTATGATTAGCTGATGCGACAAGTGATTATTTTTATTGTTGATTTATCTGCTGATTATTTCCTCTATTAACTGATTATCATCTCGTCTATAAAACATAAGCCATCAGTGATAAATGCCCATCACATTATCCTATTTTTCTACTCAGCAGTCCAAAACCCCCAAATATTCAATCCTTTTCTTTGTGAAATGAGGCCACACTTTGGACTATTTCTTTCTCTTTGCCATGGCTCATTATTGTTTCAAGTCTCCAGCAGTTAAGACGCAGGAGTTTGATGTCATTATTTTTGCACAACTGTCAGAGAAACACACTGGCACTGACAAAAGGAATTGATAAGCTCTGAGGCATACGATTCTGATAAATTGGACAATTTGGAACCAGGTTCCCTTAACTGGAACCAGTTCTTAACTGGAACCTGTTCTTGATTCCCATCCCGATACACTGTTGGGTAGTTTAATCTACAACAATGCATCATATGTGTTGTGTGTAAAGTCTTAATCTGCAGTAACTGTAGTTTGCAGAAAAAATGTGCAATATATTTATTTACTATACATTTATTTATTTTTTATATTTATGATTTGCAATGTATTTAATAATATTTGCCTCTGAAATGTGGTGCAGGAGAAGTATTAAGTGTCAGGACATATTGAGTACCTCAATACTGTAAGTACAGTACTTGAGTAAACTGGTTATAATTATTAATATAGCCATTGTTAAATATTAACTCATCTGCATGCATCAGGCTGTATACAAATAAAGGGCTTTTTTGAGACTGGTGGGCGTCTGGCAGTCAACAACATTCACAGAATACATTTTCTGACTTGAAGTAAAGCTATTGGCTGTTTTATCACTGTCATCTCTCTGAATGGAGATTTATATTCACCTGATTTTGAGAGCAAGAGAGAGAGAGAGAGAGAGAGAGAGAGAGGGCAGATGTGCGACAGCAGCTCTTCACTCCAGCAAGTTTGCAGCTCGGGGATTCATCTATTTTAGGTTGACAGAGTACATTTTCATAGCAGGAGGAGGAGAAGTGAGTCTTTAAGAGGCACAGAGGAACAAATAACCTGGATTTGCGCTCACATCATCATCAGCATCCGATGAGGGATATAAAGAAGACAAATAAGAACATGGAAATGTGTTATAAAGGGCTGCCAGGACGACCGGAGAAATTCATACTCCTCATCTTTTACCTTCAACTGTGGTACAGGCCAATAGTAAGTGACATGTCTCTTTTATCATTTATACAGTCTTCCGATGGGACAAAATACTCTCATCCATGAGATTGATTAAAAGCGGCTCAAAGTGCAGCTGAAGTTGACCCTCTTGCTGCTGCATTTTACACCCGAAAACAACTGCTAATTAGGAAACGATCTACTTAATTATAGTCTAATGACATCTTTATTGCAGTGCTATTACCATTATTATCCTCTGTCCTTCACTGGCTCTTTGGAGCACACACACACACACACACACACACAATTGGACAGCAAACGTCCTCATTAGGCTGCTGACGCTAATTAGTGATTATCAAGGCTTTGCGACCTGCATCTATCACCGCCATCTGTCTGGATTCAATCAAAGAGAAAATCAACAGGGGAAAACAGGGGTAAGACATAAAAGTAAAAAAAGAGGCTAAAATTGGGTGACTGCTCCAGATGTTGGTTGGAGCATGTATTTGCAAAAGGCATATTGGCAAGAAATGTCCTAAATTCTTATCAAAATTATTACTATTTGATGCGCAAAATATCAGCTTAACTAGATTTAATGTTTTAAAAGCAGGAAAACTGCAAATATTTATATTCATTTTGGACTTTTAGAAATTTGGGCATCTTCTTTCTCGAAAAATAGGCTACACCTTGACGACTGACAGCGACAGAGAAGTGATCTAAGAGGTGGGTCTGTTGTTGATGATGTTTTGTCCATTAGGCTGTTCCCTCCACGTTTAGCCTCCATCGCTACACCCACTCACCCACAACTCCACCAAAGCAACAAGCCGAGGTGCGTTTGGCTTGCGGTGCATGCGTCTGCTTTACTGTAGCCTATACATAACTATGTGCTTTCGTATTATCTTTTCAGGCTGAAGCAATTCACCCGGACTGCGCCATCATCTCAGAGCACCTGAGGGCTCGGGAGATTTGTAGTCAGACGAGGAGAAGCGAAGCGCAAAACCAGACCGACCACAGCGGTGGGTTCATGTGTGATGCTGCTGTTGCTTTGTTGTCTTTTCTGCGCACACAAACACACACTTTGTGAGAGTACGCCTTGGTGCAGTGCCAGAGGTTGTTTTTTTTATTTAAAAAAAAAGACAGGAATGTGGGCTAAACTTAAAAAAAGGAAGAGTTTGGAGAACACACACAGGCAGAGATAAAGGAAAATGATCTAGGTTAAACTTTCTGAAGGACCTGTTAGTGCTTTCTCTGTGGTATCATATTTTATTTTGTGAGCACAGTTTTCAGTTCAGGTGTTGACTCTAGGGCCGTCATGATTGACAGCACACAGGAGTATCAGTAAGTCAACTCATACAACATCAGAAAATAGTGGAAAATGATCATCAAAAGATCTCAGAGCCCAAGGGGACATCTTCAAATGACCTGTTTTGTCCAAAATTGCCAAATATTTACATTACTATTATGTCAAAAAAGCAGCATGGCTGGAACCAGTGAACGTTTGACATTCTTGATCAATCGATTATCAAAATAGATGCATGATATGATCAAAAGTGATTAAACAACAGTTTGTTTCACTTACAAGAGGGCTTTTTTTTAAATGACCAAAAAGACAAGGAGTCTGAATCTTTAGATAGCCTATTAGATATTGATATTGGTGTATCTTTTTATTTTATTTTTAAATGCAGCACTGTTTTAGTGGAGGTGGATCAGCAAAAATAGCAAAACAAACAAACAATAAAAACAATTACATTTTTAAAACAGAGATACAGCACAATACAATACGTATAGTTAAAGGTCCAATATTTTACACTTTTCTGGTGTTTAATTTAAATTGAGATATTTGCAAGAAGATATATTTGAGGTTTTAAGTACCGAAAAGGAAGAACTTTTACTTGTAATTAAGTATTTTTTTTACTATTGCTACTTTTACTCAAGTAAATGACCTGAATACTTCTTCCACCTCTGCTGGGTGGTGGGTGTCCAAAAAATAAGGTTACTGCATTCGTAGCAGCAGAACACAGAACAACTGTGTGACACCCCCCATTTCACTTTGATTTTCCTGTGTGGGATCAATAAAGTTTCTTATTTGTTTTGAAAAGACTATAGAGAATGACTTAAATCTTTAATGTGCATGCACTGGGTTGTAGGCTCCATCATATTGATCTATACCCACAATGACACCAGTTCTTCCTCCTGGTGAGGTTTCACCTGCTTGTCCTTCCAATCTGACTCATTTACTTCATTATATACGATTGAACCTGGCGTCTCCCAGAGGGCCACACTGCATGTCTTTATAATGGACTGCGCCACTGAGGCCAAGCTCCTCTCCACTTCATCAGAAACTGCCCTAGAATAACAACACTCTGACAACTCCCCTCAGCGAGAGTGATGAACTTTAACATTTCCAGACTAATTTGATCTTAATTACCCCCGATGACTCTGCGACACAGCGTTTTGGTGCAAAGTTGTTATCTGCTGCTCATTACGCAGATAAAAGTCTGTTGATGGACTTCTCTGTCGGAGTAGGCGTGTTTCTGCGTCCATCAGTGTGCTACTAACCACGCAGGTGACATGTAATCATGCAGAGAAATGATCATCACTCCTGGTGATAATAGGCATGGGCGGATCTAGAGAAATATTAATGGGGTAGCAAGAAGGTAGCAAGGAGACTTTTATATATGCTGATTTAATCACACATGTGTCAATATTTGCTTGGAAAAATCCCCAAATGAAGATATTTTAGCTTAAAAAATTGCTTTATTTAGGCCAAAGACACATAGTCTAAAATGTGGTCATAACAGATAATTAAATTATATGTGTTTATTTCCATTTTTTAACACTGTATTTGACACCAAACTGGGGTGGCTGGGCATTTTTTAGCCACCATTAATAAACATTATATAAACATATGTTAAACCACATATTATGCAGTTATAAGTTATAATAAAGTGTCAATAAATAGGGTTTTTACAGTTACAGATTCACTTATGAAGACATATTTTGCATAATTACAACTCTGTATAATCTTATCATTTGTTATTTGTTCATACAGTATTTATTCAGTAGTAATTCAGCGTTGCAATGTTGCAATTTGAATGCTGAAGGTTTTAATGGATTGTACACAGTTAGACATGATTTTTGTGTCATTATTGCAGGTGCAAGTAGTTTAAAATGGTGCTTCAAATGCCTTCAAACCCAGAAAAGAATACAATTCTTTAAATCACTGAACACCTGTAATTTTCAAAATATAGAAATTATATAAGAATAGAAGTAGTTTTAAAGTAAAGCCGTTTAAAACTGAAACAACCAGATGCACATTAAACATCACAAGTCTCAACTGAATGCTGGTTGCTTCCTTATCAGAGCGTCAGTTCCTCCCTCAGGGGTGCTCTCACTCATTCTGCATCCAAAGTAATTTCTCACGTCATTATTAAGCCTAAATGAAATCCCATTAAGTGGTTGAATGTATAGCCTCATCTAGAGCTATCTAAGGGCTAAGAATAGAGAACTGCTCCGTGGGTGACAAAACCTTTTAGTTGTTCTGAAAGAAAATGTTTGAAAATTGTCATTAATGTCTTGACATGAATAGCTAGACACACCAGAAAATATAGGATTATGGTTTCCCCCCATGGTAGTTCAAAATTCCCCATGATTAAACCCAAAACAAAGATGTCCCAGTGAAACAGTGTACGTTTCCATAATTCATGGTTTTCACTGCACTCACTGTGGCTTTTGTTACATGAATGAATGGGGACACATGTTACTTTTAACATAGATCATATAATTGTGCATCTTTCTTTGGCACCTCTAATCTCAAGGCTAAAAATGAAATCTTTTCATAATCAGCACATCACAGTTGTCACATCACTCTCAGTGTCTGCATGACTCAACTGCAGAGATCTGAATTTAAGCACAGGAGCAGGAACTCCCTCGTGGGAATATTATTCCACTACTTGACAGACAGTAAAATTTTCATTTGCAGCACTAAGAGCAATCCAACAAACAGCTTGAAGCAAACAACCTAGACATAAACTTTGGTTCAGATACAGTGCAAAGGACCCGACCTGTTAAAAGGCTTGGGTATGCAGCAGCATTTAGTTTTGTCCACAGCATTGACTGTATATAAAGATGGACGACATGACAGCTTGCCGAAAGTGAAGCCACCTATCTTGATCGCCCTGTGGTGGTTGGTTGTAGTATAGGTCATATAGCCTTCTAGTTCTTATCACGCCGATATATGTTCAGATGTAATCTTTTTTGTTTTAATTAGTTATTTGATACTATAAAAAGAATATTTCATGTCATGACTGACAGCTGAGCCCTGCCTTGAGTCGGCTGGGTGTATGAGCGGGACATTGATACTGCGGTCGTCCATCTTTATATATGTCAATAATCCACACTTAAACACCAAAACAATAATAAACAAGATGAAGAGTCTAAAGAATGGATGTATAAAGGAGAATTACATACAACATTGGAGGTGGGTCAGCAATCATCATTATCATCTTAATCTCTTTTAATTTCTGGCAAGGTAGATGTTAAATCGACAGTTATCGTTGAGGTAAGAAAGTCATACGTACACCACTCAGGTGCAAGGCTTTCAGAAAAAGGCATCAATGAAAAAAACAGTAAAACCTGCACACTCCCTGCCACAAAAAAAATATTTTAATAATGACAGCATTTTGATGCCAACCACACTCCCTGCCACAAAAAAAAAAAAAATTAATAATGACAGCATTTTGATGCCAACCACCAGTGGGAGAAAAACCTTCCTCTTAATTAAAAATAACATTGCTTGTGTAAAATAACAATTTGGGAGAATGCCATGCAAAACTAACCAGCTTTGTTCTTAAAATTAAGGGCAACACAAACCAACAGCATACGATGCACATCAAAACACCCACAGCCATTATTTTCTGTGTGCCCACATACTGTCACCATGTCAGAATATACTGTGTTAATTCTGAACGTCAGTGTGCAACAACTCTCCAGGAAAGCAGCCATTCTGCTTCTGGCACCTTGGCCACTGTGTGTGGAGCATCCAGTGTGTCCTGCGGGGGTCAATTGATGGCCAATAATGCAACACTATGTAACACAGGGCTGGTGTGTGATGCACTTTGTCCGACTTAGTCTGCCACCTTATCATCAGACCTTTTTGATGAAGTTAACACTTTTAATTAATTAATCTGCTGCATTGTTGCCGTCTCCACCAACATGAGCAAAATCCAATCGTACAATCTGCCAGATAGATTTCTATAGAGCAACACCTAAAGTTCAGTTTGGTAATTAAATCACGTCTACCTTGAGCTCTCCTGTCCTTCGGTGACATCAATTCTGCAGCCGGGTCTGTACAAATAACACTGCTGTTAGGTTTTGTTTGTTCACCAACCAAAGTGCCAATAAACGTGCACCGTGTCTGCTGTGAAATACTATTTGGAAGCGGTTTCCTCTTGTGAATAGATGCTTGTTTTTCTATTTGGATTAAACCCATCTGTGTAAACCTGAAGAGGATCCTCCCACATGCAACATGCTTAAGAAAATGTTTCCCCTCTCACCATATCTAAAATTTAGAAGCCAACATCCAAATCTGGCATTAACCACAGTGAAATAAGAAAACCACAATACTGCAGAATAAAATCTCTTAATCCTTGATACCAATTACCCCAGCACATCTATTTTCTCACTGTATAAAGAAACTCTTCCTAAGCTAAACCCCAACACATAGTTAACTGCAAGCTTGTAACCACATCCTTTATTTTCAAGCCTGTACTACTTTAATCATCTTATCCACAATGGATTTCCTCCCTTGACAACAAGATGCACTTAAGGGGGTGGTTTAAAATGTATTGTTTTTTTTAGGTGTGATTAATTGTGGCTTAGTGTGGGATGGAAGCCCACAACAGAGAGGAAATGTCCTTTATATTGAGTGCGGACATGGCCACACCAAGAGTTTCAACTAAGCACTCTAAAGAGGACAGGAGTCAATTTTTCACAGCAGATAGTTTGGCCTTTTTCAGCAGGAAAAGCACCGGTGTAATTCAATCTTATAGTAAGCCAGTAAACATTGTCCAGGAATGATAGACTATATATAGAATATTGTAATGCAGTCATTATTTATGTTATTAATTACATCTGGGCTATAACATGCCCTCTGTAAATATTGTCTCCTAGAGTACAAGCTTTCATGGCTCCAGATTTGTCTTTACTAAAATTACTTTTGTGGTGCCCAAATATGTATCTGTAAATATTTCATAGTTTAATTTCACACTGCTCTGGCCTCAAACAAATAATTTATTTTCTAAGATATGATAAAGCATTTGTGTTGTTTTCTGAGACAAACTGGAACAAGCAGAAATACAATGATGTTTTTCTTGTGTGACTGAAGCCAAGTTATTCTCCCCTGCTAGAGTTTACTTGTGATTTTAACTGAGGGATGGGTCCAATAACAACATCAATTAGTGATACTACTACTAACAATAACAGCACACTTTATTTATATGTCACATGCCATGCAAATAGAGGAAATTAAAGTGTTTCACAAGAGCTGAATAATCAAAAAAAAAGAGAGAGTGCACAAGAAGAATATTAAAACAAAACCAGAAAAAATACAAATATAAGTAACATTTAATCATATACTGTAAGTAATCATATAAACATCAAGTTATTAGCACAGGATGCAATGAATGGGCCTTTAAAACGTTAAAATACCAGTGGAGTTTGTATTGTGTACAGATGCTGAGTAGACTTAATATAAATCTGTAGATGTCATCATACTGATCTTAACTTTGATGTTTCTACTGAATACAAGTTCTGTGGTGTAAATACAATGGGACTGAACGTCCCTCCATGGACATTGATGCAATATATAACATATAAACATAACATAATGAGCTTATGTACATTTGATCAGTGGGAGATATGGAGTTTGTACCATATACACTAACAATTACGGGATTATGGGATTGCTGTTAAAATGTTCAAATCAAGGATCAATAATGATAATTAAATCCAGCCATCTGGATTACATTTGATAAATTGCTTGGTAGCATTAAACCTATAGGAGGATATGTGGACCAGCAGTCTTTAGATAAGTCACATTTTGCAGGAATAACACAAATTTTATTTGATAAAAGGGCAGAAAATGATTAAATTATTAAATTCTGCTACATATATATATTTAATGGTATAGTGTGTAGCAGTAAAGTAAATGTGATACAGCAGCAGTCACGCTAACAAATGCAAACAACGAAGAATGAATAAATGTTTCAACTATGAGGGTGTTGCATGTTTGGTGCTTGAGTTACCTGAGTGTAAAATCCCCACAATTTTATAGCACCACCTCTGACATGACAACTCATTGAGCAAACACTCAATGAGATGAGAGACAATCTGAAGGTGCATTTCAACACAATCCCCTCTGCCTCTCCTGGATCCTCAGCTTCAGGAATATCAGTCTGAGTCAGCCTGACAGCAACAGAGCAGACGCTGACGTGAAACATCCAGCTCCCAGCTCCTCCGTGAATAATTGTGCACCGCTGCCCCACTATCGTTTCCGCGGGTTACGTTGGAGGTGACATCATTTTCGTCAGACCACCTGAATGGATGCAAGTGGTTTTGTGAGATAGGGGAACACGGGTGAAAGAGGATAATCGATTAGATACACTTGCTTTGTACAAATTAAATGAGGCACTGAGAAAACATTGATATTTCACTTGGACAGATTGCTGTCTGTAAGTCGCTGCTCTTTCTCAGATTAATGTCACCAGCCACCGTAGCTGTGACTCATATGTGACTCATATGATTCTTTATTGTTATCAGTTTTCATTCAGTTTATTTTCAAGGATAGGTAATTAAAGAATGGGCCCAATGTGAGATTGCATCCTTTTGAACAATAAAACTTTTTATGTTGCGTTTTTGTTGTTTTGAGTTATAGGATAATATAGTCCTTTAAACTCTAGTCTAACGCATGACATTTACATCAAAAGGTGGTTTAATATTACAGTTATTGACATTATTGGTTAATTTCTGTTCCAAACTGTGCTTTGATTACATTAAAATCGTGTTTTTCCACACTCAAGAAAATGTTAAATGTATAGATGAATAAACATGAATAAATAAATGCACTAAATGTGGCTCGGCGACACCCAGAGTACATTTTACATGCAGGCAGACTGTGTTTATGTTTTAGTCAGAAATCACTCCCAGGTCTTTGAAACATTTTGTTCCTCGAAACTTACAGTGCCTGAGGAGTTTAAACTTTTTAAGGGAAGAGATTTCTTGCTAAAAACTATTTGACATTTATTTTAAGTCTCACTTCCGCCCTGGGGATAAATGAAAAAAGTCATTGCATTATATTGTAAAAAGAAAAGAAAAAAAAGAAACCATGAGCTCTGTTGGCATGTACTGCTTGTGAATAGAATTGGCTCCATATATTTGCAGCACCACACACTAAGGCCTATCACTACGATTCATATGTATCAGAGTGGAATAACTCCATCCATTACTTTGTTCCCTTTTTGTCAAACCTGTCACCTCGCCTCCTGAGACCACGTCCTTCTTGATATGTTAATTAGTCCATTATATACCAGTAAGTATTCTGACATTTATTTAGAATATCGACAGTAGATGGAAAATCTTGGCATGTGTGACATTAAGCAAAAGCTTTTACTGCAATCCATTTACAGAAACACCGTTGGACTGTAGATAAAATGTTTCTGCTTGTTGTATGCACTGGTATAGATTTATTAAGCTAGGATTAACAGAAATATCCTCTTTTGATTACATGAGAAGAAGTATGTGAGTAGGTTATCAGGTCACCTGTATGTACTGTAGTTTCTGTGGTTGATGTGGGAGAATTTGTGCCGATGAAGGCCTGAGGTTAGACTAAATGTTTCCAATAAATATGACAGCAGGAGGTATGTGATGCTGTGAGAAACTCATCATTCTTTTGCTGGAGTACACGACTATTTGAATTTCATAGAGCGTGTCAGGAACACTGTAAGAAGCACTTGACTGATGCAGAACAGTGCCGGATCACAATATCACAATAATTTTGCTTTTCTGTAGGAAAGGCAATCGTCTGTTTAAGCTGCTTATGTGAATGCATAAACTGGCTGCTCCCCATTATAAGCTGAAAATATTCTTTGGATCATCCAGGGGTTTGTCCTGATATGCAAAACACAAAATTAAATAAACACACACACTTGCATTGCAGAAAACATTTCAAACAAGAATAAAAGTGTACAGCTAGCAGCTCTGTAGTGTAGTGTTTTGAGCGAAATGCTAACATGCTTGGAATGACAATGTAATAGTTTAGCACAGTGGTTCTCAACCATTGACTGTTTATATAGTTCACAACCTTTTCGGTTTGTGGCCTCTAACAAAGACACAGTGTCTACGTTGTCACATTTCAGATATCTATGAGTTGTTGGCTGTTTTATTGAAGAGACATTTCCATTATAAACTCATTTAAATAAGTGTCTGAGGGCCAAGGGGGTCACATTATCCATTATCTTTGTGTATTAGATTTTTTTCTTCTTTCCTCTCCCATCAATCATCTCAAAAGCTGTCAATTTTATCAGGTGGTCCTTTGGAGGGTCCGATCCCTATGTTGGGAACCTCTGGTTTAGCAAGTTTCATGTCATCACCATAATCACCATCTCAGTTTAGCATGCTAACATTTGTTAAATAGCAATAAACATAAAGAGCATAGGGATAATATTCATTCATGTCAGTGCAGGCATTTGTACATAAAGTACTAAACAAAGTTAGCTTTTCTTTTTACCTGGTGATGGCGCTAGACAGGAGACAGGAACCATACAGTTGTCATGGGGATACATCTAAATACATGACAGACCAACCTTGCTATCCGTAGACAACACAACAACATTTCAGAAAACAGAAAAGCATTTTAGGACTCACAGCAGAATAGTTATAAGCTTTATAGTCTGGGCCTGAAGAAACAAGAAAATTGGTTGATATCGCTCTTTTTTTTGTGACAGCTTCAGTCCAGCAGACAGAACTAATCAACTGATATTAATGTGATGACACAGGACTGACAGAGTATAAACTCTACACAACTGAAATATGAAAGAAGCACTAACACTCCCCCACCGCTATGAATGTGTAGAGCGGCTGAGAGGAAAACACACAAATGTCTTGAATAACTTAAAGGTCATCAGAATAACATTTGATCCATATCCATTCTTTGTAGACAATGAAATGTGGCCAGAAATCAACATATGTATGCACGCTCGCGAAAGTAACATTAAACAAAGCCTGGGGGCATATTCCTACTTTAAAGACAGGTTTGTCTGCCTGATCAAAATCACGAGGACTTCAGAGGATATTTGGTAGAGATGAGTGTTTGGTATGATTCTCAGCACCAAATCTTAAGATAAAAATATCCAGATGATGGACTGTTTGATCTGTAGAGTCCCAGTACAGTCTTTGAAATATAAAGGTTCATGAATCATCATACTGAAGCTAATTCATGCAGTTGTTTGTCTTCTTCTAAATGTCTTATGAAATAATCATTTACATGAGATATACATGAATTGTTCATAAATGCAGTTGTATAATGGATGATATTTTTTTTATGTGTAAACTCTTACAATCTTGCAAATTAAGTGTAACATTTAGGAGGATCCAATGTTTTCATTAGTGTACAATCACCTGAAAATACCTGTTTTTGTTACCTTAGAATGAGCCGTTTTTATCTACAGGCGCTGCATGTCGCCATTCACGGAGTCTGTTATATTGAACCGCCATGTTTCTACAGTAATGACAAACCAAACACTGGCTCTAAATAGGGGCATTCAAGTTCTTTATGCGTTTCGCGGCCACCGTAGTTTCTCTTTCAAGTTTTGAAGGCTTCACTCTCTCTTTTAAAACCTGAGGGAGTTGTATATCATATTTACATTGAATCAAAAATAAATTCTGCACTGTGTCAAAAGCACTTAAAAATGAACACTGCAGCTTTAAGCACCATTTAACTCATTGTTGTGGTATTCTGGCTGCTCAGAAGTGACAAAGAGACAAAGTAAACAACAGTGCGGTGAAGAAAATCGAGCGCAGCATGCTTAAGACTTGATGAAGAACAAAACAGACCTAAAATATCAGACTTAATCAACTGGCTGGAAATGTGAATTTTAAAGAATGCTCATGTTAGTTAAATTGACATATTGAGTTTGTCTCTGTCTCTAGTGGTCAAAAATATTTTAATATTTAATATAATAATTTCATTTTATGTCCCTCTATATAGAAGACAGGTTGATGGATGTGAAAAGTTAGGTTTCTGTGTAGCAGAATATCTGAATATCCAGAAAATCTGAAAATGAATGCAGGTTCACCTCCGCACACTGTTTTGCAAATATAAGTAGTTGGTTGTATGATTTGAGTTTTTCATTTAGGGGCCATTAGACCACTGCAGAAGAACAGGGTGCAATTAAAAAAGCAGCAGTCAAAACCTACTAATAAAGAACCTGAAGAAAATATGGCATTTTTTTGTTTTTCCACTTTAGCCAAGTAGAACTTATTTTATGTGCAGACTGAAAATGTGCATAAAAAACAAGTGGATGTAAAAACATTTACTGACTGACCCTCTGTATGTGTTTGTAGGATGTAAAACAGAGTGGGACGATATTGGATGCTGGCTGAGAGCTGAAGTCGGGCAAGTGGTCAACGTATCCTGCTCTGAAGTCTTCCAGCATTTCTCCAGCAATCAAGGTTAGTTTCCATGTCAATCCCAATCCCAGCAAACACACACACACAAAAACAATTCCATTCATATAATCAATAGACTCGTTAAGGTAATATGGAAGTCCCATTCTCTGCTGGTGCACTGTCACTACTACTACTCACTATTTTTATCTGTACTGTATTATCTGCAGCTCTAATGCAGGCTGGAGTCACACTGATGAAGGAGCACTGTATGAATTATTCATGTATGTTTGTTGGCAAGGATATATATTGTGCTCTGGGAAGTTTCTGGCAGAAGAAATTACGTTAAATCTAGTCTGTAGGGTTCACACGTCACAGTCTGACATCCTCTTGGGCTGTTGTTGGATTTGTGTTTCAAGAAAGATAGTGCTGACGACACCAAGAGCGAAATATTCTTAAGTTTTAATAATGTAGTTGTGAGAGTGTTGTTGAGTAAAATAGGTTTTATATTTAGAGTTAATATCCTTTTGAAACAATATATTTATGTTGTGTTTATTAATGTATTCATTCATTCGACAAATAATTAAGGTGTTTAAAGAGTTATGTAATAAGTCATTTTAATCCATTATTAATCAATTGCATCTGTATATTAGTGTTTATAGGACAGCTAGTAAATTTTTAAATATGGGAGCCTTTGTCTTTCACTCTAAAAGCACACACACACACAGTGTAAATAAAAAAAAATGTGGGGCTGTTATATACTCTGTTGTCTTACAATTGTCATTATGATGGCATCATTAAGGAAGATAAGGTCAAGATCATTAGGGAATAATGTCCTTTCCTTCTTACCTTGATGGGAATCATGGCTCATTATGATCTGAATTGCAGATCGCTCAAACAGACCACAGTCTTGCTTTCAGCAGTGCATTTGGCAGCATTAGTCCCCATCTGCTCAGCACAAAGGGAATAACCCACTGCCATGCATTTCTGTGTGTCTTTGTTCAAACAGTCCAGCTAATGCTAGCATGCGCTACCTGCTGCATACAGACTTAGCTGTACAATCCCACCACAAACATAGCCGCACAGAAAGTGATCCAGCTGACCTGACACCTGCTGTTTCTAAATGGACATTCACCAGGACTAAATGTCAGTGGAATTGAAGAACATGAAAGTGTCAGATGTTTTCTAACTGAAAGCACTAATGGAGTGAAATGGTCCAAGAGAGGAAATGTCGGTGACGTTGTACAAATGTGCTGATATTTTTGTGCACAGGAATGACAGCTTCCTATTACAATGTAGATGCCTTTTTCCTTCTAGACCTCGTAATCCTAAAGAAGATTGAAAAAGATTTGAGATTTTATGTGTGAATGTATCAAAACAATTGAGAATCTTACAAATGAAATGTTATGACTATAACTTATGTTCCCTGAAGCAGAGGAATAAGGTACAAAACATAAGGGGCTGATATTATATATGTTGTGTCGAGTTGTTGTGTTGTGTTGAATGTCACCAGCAATTTACACCAGCATTTCACATCACAGTTAAAACTATAATATTTAACACTAGACCTATGTTATATATTGTGTTGAGTTGTGTACTAACATTATGTTACTAACACTGTTCAAATACAGAGAAATCTGATTGAGTTTTTTCAGAAGTGTTTCACTGGTCGCCTGTCAATAGTGTCATGTCCCCTTTGCACATGCATCAGCATTGTGGTCTATACTACTATAATACTCTTTTTACAATTTTTTTTAGATCTTGGTCGTTTTTAAATATATATTTCAACTGAATGAAGGATTTTAGTCATCAGAAGTTAACAGAGAAACACGCTGAGGTAACATTAGCACACATTGGCTCACAAGCCCTCTAGGACGTTCTTCGTTCAAACAGCGTCAGATAAACACTGATTTTTAAGGGGAAACTGCTTTATTCAGTGTTTTTACTGGTTTTAATTATTGTTTTGGAGAGTAGGAGACCTCTATGGGTAATTCCACTCCCAGTAGAAACCTCCTGCACGATGAACACTAAAGGAATCCTAACCAATTGAATCTGACTGCAGTGATAGCAGTGGTTGGGAAGACAACAACTCCCATCATCCCGCGCAACTTCACATCGTCAAACTTTTATTACTGTAGTAGCAGAAATTACATACTGCATGTTTTAATAAAACTATATGTTCCAAGAAGATCAAGTTAAGACAAAATGAAGATGAAGATTAAGAAAAAAGTGAAGAAGAGCAAATTGGTTGAGCTTCTAAATCAGTGCTGTATTGTAAAATCTTTGCAATGGTCAGTTCACTTGAATCCAGTTTGAATTTCTGCTATCTGCTCCCACATCAGGGTTTGTTTACAGGAACTGTACTGCTGATGGCTGGTCAGAAATGTATCCACCCTACGAGGAGGCCTGTGCTTTCAGCGATGACAGCGAGCCTGAATCTGAGGTATAAAGACATGTTGTTATAATCATGCCAATCAGTTAAGCTTATTCATATTGTTTCTGTTTCCTCTCCACTCTCCCCCCGCGCTGCTTAATTTTCAGTTCAGACCTGTTTGTAGGTTTTGGTCTTCATAATTTTTTCCATGAGAGCCACACTGACAGTCAACACACACAGTCAATAGAAGCAGAGCCACTTTTACTGCAACACATCAAAGACCATGCAATTTTGGGTGTGTGATTTGGAAATGGTACTCCAGGTTACTTTGCTTGAAAAAGGAGTGGGTTTGGTTTCATATTAAACTCAAAGGACCGCATCCATGGAGGACAAATAAAAAACATCCTCTTTCCATTTTTCTTGAAATTTTCTATGCCGTTTGCAATTTTGTTTGATTAGAATCCACTGATCCATTTTCATTTTTCATACACTACATTTTTACTAGCATGAGTCCATAGCCAACTAATGCTTCTGCACGAGTGAGCAGTTCAGTCTATTGCAGTATATTTCTAATATTTATACTAACTTCTGATCAACCCATATCAATTTCAGGCTTAAATTAACGTCTAGTTACTCTTACCCGCTTCCAGTCTAAGCACCGTCAGAGCCCACTCTGAGTACAGTTATGAATACAGTTGTAGGTCTAAGTTAATTGAACAGATAGAGATAATGGCGAACCTGCTCATCCAAAAAAAGGTAATTAAGTACCTTGGTCTGGTACCTAGAATAGGTTCCCAGTAATTAAATAATGACTACAGTATAATTTCTCTCTAAATTTCTCACAGCCGTCCAGATTATTACTAAGTACATCACATAGACCCTGTAAAATCTAATTGTCTTTCACAAGCCAACTATTTATTGAGCCATCCAGCAGCACTTTAGCTGTTGTGGTGCTCCAGAAGGCTGCCAAAACTGGCAACACTGCACTATTTAGTTTAAGTAGGTGTGAGCAGGTTTTGACAGGCCCATGTTTGTAGCCGGTACTACCATCTTGTGTATGAATTTTGCAGCTGTTTTGAGTATATTAGAAAGTATGTGTATTGGCTGAATTATGATTATTTGGTGCCATGTGAGCCGCCAATTAAAGCTTGGTGAGCAGTGCAATGATTAACAATGGTTAAGTGCAAAGCCAACATGCATTTGTGATACTTTGGTTTCAAGAATAAATGTAAACAATTTAGGTGCAGCTGTAGTTATATCAGTCCCAGTCAGATCCAGTTCCATAGCCATTTCCCATACATACATGTGACAACATTACAGTCTACTAAACTCTCTGTTTCTCTCTCCAGACGAGTTACCTCTCCACATTCAGACAGGTTTACACTGTAGGCTATGCCACCTCGCTCATCTCCCTCATTACGGCCATTGTGGTGTTCACAGCCTTCAGGTAAGACCAGGACAGCACATACTGTCCCAGATACACACACAAACAGAGAGCAGACGCTGGACAAGGACAAGAACTAGGAGGGTCACTCAGCCAACATTTATGGAGTAAAGAGCCTAGACTGGGGTCAAAAGTTGACAATTGTGTGCAAATGAGGGTGAAATTCACCTGGAGGCTCTGTAGAGATTTGCTGACAAAATTGCAATGAAAAAGTGATGCAGTAGTAGGACAGGAGGTTTACTCTTTACCTGAAGGGGATGAATGTCTGTGGATGAGAATGTCCCTTGCCCCCAAGATTATAGGTAAAAAAAAAAAAAACTAAGTAGTGTTGGGCAAAGTCACATAAACTGTTGGAGGAAGGCATAGGATGCTTCTTTTTATGGGGATGCTGTTTTCTAACTGAGAGACAGTGTCAGTGGTGCAATTATAAAAGATAAGAGTATTTGTGCATATATGTGTATGTTGTTGTCCTTTCCATCTGTTTTTGCTTCTTTCAGAAAGTTCCGCTGCACCAGAAATTACATCCACATCAACCTGTTCTCCTCCTTCGTCCTGAGAGCCAGTGCCGTTTTCATCAAAGACACTGTGCTGTTTGCTGATGAAACCCTGGACCACTGCTCCGTGTCCACGGTGAGCATGCCAATTAGTCAATAATGTTCCCATCATAAAGCAGATTCCCACATCTGCCGTGTGATTGAGTTAACAATGTACAGAGACAGGAAAGAGGGGGAGACACGTGGCAAACTGATGAATGGCACCTGTCTTTTCTTAGCAAATTCCTTTCATTAGTCGACAAGATTGATGAATTCTTCAACACAGTTTAAACACAAAAAACTGCAAAATTGTTTTATTTTTTGAAGTTGTGGAGGAAGTGTTGACAAAGTGAAATGATGAACTGCACACATCTATAATTATTGGATATGTTGTAGTGACTTTTTTGTTCTTTGTGTTTGTGTAGAGGCAGGGCCATCCTTTCAGCCTGTAGTATTTTCCTCTTTGATTGTTCTAAATCAATGTAGACTCTTTTTTAAAAATTGTCTTCAATATTTCGGTATTTCAGTCATTATTGCTTTTGCACTGTCATGGTCCTTCCTCATCAAACAGGTTCAAAAGGTTTCCATATTCCATGATTTCTGTCTTCTGTGCATTGTTCTGAGTCACTGATGATACGTATTATATGTTTGTAATCCATAATCAAAAGAGTCTTACACACACTGTGGTGAAAATTGCTTTTTGTGTGAAACCACAAAAAAATAAAAAATAATAGACTCAATCAATAATCAGCCAACAAATCCCCCCAGGATGTCTGTAAGAGTGGTCTGACATTGAATGAAGAATACACATGCAATAATTGCCCGAACATTGAAGGCTTTGCTTTTTAAATCAGAAGCAAAGATGACTAAACTTCTCTGAAGGACCAGAGATCCTAATGGAAACAGTGAATTACAACAGGAAGAATAAGATTTATATGACTCAAGTCACAAATATAACAGTAAGAGTATATTTTCTTTTGAGGACTTGCACAAAAAAAATGTGAAATTGAAACAAACCATTTGCGCTCTTGTAAAACAGAATTTGTTTGGATAAAAATTGAGGAAACTGCTTTACAAGTTGCAAGCTTGTCAAAACTTTTTTCCTTCCTTTTACAGATACGTCTTAGCACATCCCAGAACCCAGTTTTCCCAGCTTCTCAAGTCATAAACTAGAAACACAAACTCTTCAAAAGCTTCATATGCTCACATTTTTGCTGCAATGGCTGCAGTGATGAAGGGCGAAGCATATTCATAGACACATGAGGAAATATAAAGACAAAGACCATATTTGCAATATCATTGCTGTCCACCATGAATCCCCAAATTTGGTGGTTTTTGTTTAATCTCTGTTATGGGTTGAGAAAATTCTCCTACATCTTAAACTAAATTAACCATTTAAAGCCCCTACAAGGAACTATACGTGGCGTTTCTACCGCCTCATTTAATTAATTTCTAGGGGAATGTGACCTAACCTGACCCGTTGGCAGGCATTAGGAATACCAATATAGAAAAAGCTGATGGTGTTTGCTTATGTAGGTCATATGGAGGCATCAGTATTAAACTGTGACATAACCAGTACAAATAGGAATACACAAATACACAACTTTCACATAACTATAAGTATAATGCCATTTCAAGATATAAACAAAAATAAACAACAGCAAGTGAGATAATTATCTCCATTTTTGGGCTGTGGGTTTACTTTTATACTGTGTAACAGAATGGAATATGAAAAGGATGTGTTAGATAGTATATTATTATTGGATAGGAAAACTTTAATCTCTACTTGTCATCTTCTTCTTCGACACATGAGAAAAAGTTCTTAATGAGTCATCTGGATCTTCCTGCTATACTTCCTCGACCAAAACTGTGCGTGTTAGTTCGGCATTAAATAACTTTGATTTGTTGTGTTCCTCTCTAGACGGCGTGCAAGTCAGCCGTGGCTTTCTTCCAGTTCAGCATCCTGGCCAATTACTTCTGGTTGCTGGTGGAGGGTATGTATCTGCAGACCCTGCTGGCCCTGACCTTCGTCTCTCAGAGGAAATACTTCTGGTGGTACATCTTGATTGGATGGGGTGAGTAGGGATGCCTGAAAAGGTCATCTGAGGATGGCAAGCCCATGGCAGACTGACAATCAAGTGATGGTTGAATATATAATATTCATAACACATACAAACGCCTGATAAATTCATCACAGCGTGGAAGTTGCCTCAGGAACAAAACATGTGATCAGCTCTCAATAAATTACATAGAGTTATGGTTATCGATGATAGGAGTTCAATAGGAAGACATCGAGAAGCTTCATCAGGGGGAAACATTAACTTTCATACGGTGTGTTCAGCCTCTGACTGAACTCAAACTCATCATAAACTCTGGTTCTTTCTGTTATTTTCCTCCAGTCTCTCCTTGTTTTCTCTTTCATGTCTGTAAGTTTATAAAGTAGTTTCGTAAGGACCCTGGATATCGACTTGCACAGATTCATCTTTTCGTCAATTTTGTGTCACCCCGCATCTAAACACATTTTTCCACTGACTTTGTACACAATTATGCAACCTCTAAAATTGTATTTGCTTTCTGTGATACAAACAAAGTTAAGAAACTTAAAGAGGCTTAATGGATTAATAATGTGAGAAGCTTAAATCCAAGGACAATGAATGAATGTTTATGCATTAAGAGAGTTTTATAAGGGATGTAAAAATACACTCAACTTTTTTTTAATTCACAATACTGGGTGCACAATGTTTTATCATGATGTGATGGTGGTTTGTGATGATTTTAGTTTCTGTGTTAGATGTTTAGTGTCTTTTAGAGGCTGTCCATCTACTGTACATGTTTTATTCTCATAATAACTGACAAAGATTCAGCCTTTTTGTATGGCGATGTTTTGGAGGTACGCTGCAGAACTGCTGATTTGCCATTATTTCCATGCACAATAACAGAGAAAGCAGGAGCGAAGCAGCCTATGATACATAAAAACACCCTGCACATCAATTGTGTTTTTCCATTTGCTGGCACATGCCAAATTTTCTGTCCTGCAATCCTGTCACTGGTATATGTGCTGTGGAGTTTTTTTTTCTGCACACTCTGTAAACACTATATGACAAACACTGTGTGCTGTCAGCTTGTGTTGCAGTTGTTTTTTCACTTTGCTTCTTTGTTACTTGCAGTTATTTGTGACAGCACAGTCATCCTAATAATAACAAAAACCCATAATAATATTCTATCCAACACAACAGTCATTTATGAGACAGAGAGGTAGTGATTCAGCTGGTAATTTTTGATCCCATTCATTTGGGGTGATGCATTACAGTGCAATGGATTGTAAGTTTCTCCTGTTATTATGCACACCTTTTGTTATTGCACAATATATTCACATTTGGGTTGGAAATCTACGGTAAATCCAGACAATAATTCAGTCCCAAAAACCTGGAAACATTTTATTTACACAATAGCAGTGCCTGAGCAGCTATTGTGGCTGAACGTGCCCTTGTTTTTCCTGTGTTTTCTCCCTTATCTTTTGCTTCCCTGAGCTCTCTGCGGATGTTTTAAGAGCTTTCGCTCTGTTTGATTGTGTGTTGCTCAGTCAACTG
This sequence comes from Morone saxatilis, assembly GCF_004916995.1. Classification (NCBI taxonomy): domain Eukaryota; kingdom Metazoa; phylum Chordata; class Actinopteri; family Moronidae; genus Morone; species Morone saxatilis. The sequence continues at coordinate 8,494,897 of NW_023339796.1, read as the reverse complement.
TTCCGTTGTCCTCTCTTTCTTATCCCATTGTCTTTTTTTGTTTCTTGTTTGCCGTGTATTTTCCTGTTTAAGTCTGTACTCTCAAGTGCTTGTAGTGAAGTTCCACAGCCTTTGTCTGTATCCTTTCGGTACTGTTACCAGAATGTTTCAGTGCAATTGAGGAAGTACAGGCTGAGAAGACACCCAACAGTTCTGTTTATACAGCAGTAAAGGTGCAACAGCAGCATACCTGTTATGATGTTGTGGACACAGATGGTGAATTTTTCCTGAAACTTTTAGCCAACAGAACCTACACTTGATTAAACAACATTTCCAGAGAGCATGTTGGGCCTTTTGTAGTCAGAGTCAATAAGAATTTGTAATGGAGTATTTTTAATAGGAGATAGATGGACCTAATGGCAGGATGCGGTGAAGAATGACAGCAGGACTGATGCTCAAATCACCAGTCTCAGCAGTCTCATTAAGGAATAGTTGGTGCTGCAGCATTCAGGCAGACATGATCATTCAATTTTGGAGGCTTTGTAGTTTTTAGTGCAGTTATTGGACAAGCCACACCGTACAATAAAATGGTTTTAATTATATCAACAGACAACATACTGTAGGTCAAAATGAGGAGGGATGAAGGATGATGGAGGGACAAGTTAAAAAATAGTTCCCTCTGCCTCTGTCCATCAATCCGTGTTGAAGATAAGTAGATTCTGCAAGACTGGGATTCTTCTAAGTCTAAGTCTAGGTGCAGTCTTCATGTGACAAGTTTGTAGAAATTCCACAGGAAACTAATTGTATCCTCCTTTATAAAGAAGACTGAACAATAGGTTTGCTGAACCAGTTATATTTTTGGTGAAGGGAGTGATGTCTTCCTTGTCTTCCCCTTTGCTCTGGGGGTGACAGTCAGTTGGAAACTATTGAAAGGACTGCCATGAAATTTTGTCATCCTCTACCTTTTCATCTAGCACCCTCTAGGTTTATCAAGGAATTGAGGAAATGTATAAATCATTATACAACAGAAGGTTGTAGAACAAAATTAAAGTTTGCAGTTTCTTCATGCTACACACACAAAAAAAGATGATTTAATTCAGCTTAGCATTAACATACTGTATATATTAACAAACAAACAGTGTGGCTTATGCTTGTTAGCATTGTCATTGTGCTGATGTTGGCATTCAATAATTTATTCAAAGCAATGCTGTTCGGAAGTACAGCCTTACAGAGTCACTTTTACTGTAGACTCTCTTGTTTTCATGCACGGTTTAGATAACACCTCCTGTATTAATGAAGAGAGATGAAGAAGGGGGGCAGTCACTTTGTTAAACTTGATCACTAGAACTCACGTCTAACAGAAGTTTAGAACATCGTTCTTTTGTCTTATAATAATACTTTCAAATGACATTAGCAATGCCTAATGTACATTGTACATAAGTTTGACTGCCTCTCTTTAATAATTTAATTTATAATACATGACGTATTCTCCATTCAACCACATTCAAACCTGATTCAAACATTAAACTATGCACTTCTTGCTAAGGAACTTATCTCTGTCCTGAGGATCTGTGTTTTTACAACCTGAAAAGGAACCAAGGGAACCTCTGATGTGTCTTATCAGGTTCTTTTTGGTTTGTACCATCTTACCTCCTGCTTTTTAATGTGTGTCTGATTCTTCTTCTGGCATGGAGATGCAAGAGGGAGACAGATAAGTCTGATACACTCAGTAAGCACAATGTTTTATATGCCTAATAATATTTTCATAAAAAATGCAGTTTGGTTTGAGTGTTGTTCAGACAAATTTTACTTGACAGTAACACAAAGCATTAATAATTCATCTCTGCTCTTATGTTTCAGGGCTCCCATCAACAGTTCTTATACTTTGGGTATTGACCAGATTCTTCTATGATGACACAGGGTATGGAATATTACATGATACGCAGAAAAGCAGCTTGTTTTCTCAATATTTCACTGCACTGTAGGCTAATCATTTTCAACTTGAATATCATTTTAATGCCTAATTAAAATTGTTTTCATTTTTTAATTGCAGTTGCTGGGATGACACGGACAAAGTTGGTATTTGGTGGATTATTAAAGGACCAATAACAGCCTCGCTACTGGTGAGTGAAGAGCAGCGAAATTCATAGTTAATTTTGAAACGGAGGGTACTTCATTTCACTTGACTGTCACTTGATTGAATCATTTTGGCATACATGAAGCACGTGCCTTAACGTCCACTGTGGAGATGGAAAAAACGCCAGATCTGTATGGAGCAATGAGGAGACTGTAACTTTCCTCAAAATAATATGTAAAACAAATGCCATAATTTTTCCTTTTAATGTTTGACTGGTGCTCTTTTAATTATGTAATCTCATTGCACGCTCCCTTCTTCTGGTAAGGTATTAGGGACCCCACAGATGTATGACTTTACTGCTTTCATGGTAGCTTAACTCCTACTGGCTCCCACGCTACTTAAACCCTGCTGGCGGACTTTATTAGTTTTAATTGCCTAGCTAATTAATCTAACACTACCTCCATCAGTTGAAAACACCATCATTGCAGCTTTGCAGACAAACACACTGTTTAATTTATTCCTTACACTTGTTTTGGGATCTGGAAAGGTGTATAGAGTAGAGTATTGCTCTTAATACAGTCAGTCTAATACACACCACGTCAACATGTGGAGGAATCCAAATCAAATCATTTCTGTTCGGTGGAGGATTTAGCAAGTGGTCAATCAGTTTCTGTTTTATCCTTAAATGCCATTGAATTTAACATATTAATCAAAGTTTTCTTTTTTGGGCTTAGTGGGATTTTAGTGGGTTTAAATTGATTTCTTTGTATTAAAACAGTATTGTTTTTTATTTATCTCACTGTGTGGATTTTGTCATTTGGTGTGCACGTATTTCTACCAGGTCAACATAGTCATCTTCATCAACGTGATCCGGATTCTGGTTCAAAAGCTCAAGTCTTCAGCTATGGCCGGAAACAATGAAACAGGACATTTTATGTGAGTCACAACTTTTTTAACACAACTGGACCATGACGTTAAAGTTGTCCTTGTACAAACAACAGTTCCTTCAGAGGCACTTGCGTCAGGGAATTTAACCTTCTAAATTGTTACATGATTAGTTTTGGTGGAAAAGTCACTGTTCTTTGAGGGAACTTTACAAATATATTAATGTTATATTTCGGTAAAATCAGCAATAACAAAAGCTTCAACACAATAGAAAGGTAAAAAAGAGTTTGGGGAGACTAAGGGAGCTGTAGCAGCGAACGGTGTGTGCAAGAGTGTAGATCAGCAGAGCGACTAGTGAGAAGTGTCAGGCTATAAAAGCTGCCTTGTGCAACTCATAATGAGATTGGATGTTACCTCCCAGCAGGTAACCAAACAGCTGATGAATAGACCACTGATTGGGTGGGATGAAAGAAGCAGCTGATGCCAGTAAGCTAATGCAGGCCTGACTTCAGAGCTCTGCCTGAAACTAAGAAACTGCTTCAGATTTGATGCTCATTTTAGTTCAACTTCAGTTCTCTCTGGCATTTAAATATTTAGAAAGTTTGAGGATTTTAATGCCTGACCTGTTAAGAAATTATGAAGAATGAATGATTTATCACAGAGGGTTGAAGAATTAAACTGTTATGTGGGGAGTTTTACAGTATTTTGGTATTACGTAATGCCACTTACTAGTTTTATGACATACACATGAGATTAAAAAGTAATTTTAATAATGTGTAAAGTTCATGTTTGTTACTGTAATGGCTTCTTTCTACTATGAAGCAATTGTGCTGAGTTAAAACCGCTGAGTGAGAAATTTTAAGATGTTGGAAATGGATGGCAGTTTCTTTGGAGAGTTTACTATGGACAGGGGAAGGAGAGTGAATTGATAAAATCCCTTGATAAAATGCTGAAGTGCTGCGTCTATGAATCTACTCTGGGAGCCCAGAAATCCTGCTTTACTGGAATAAATCCCTCATTACGTTTGACATTTTGGTCGGTGCAGATTCCAGCTCAGCTGAATTAATTTAGAATGAGCGCAGCACATAAAAATAGCACCGGATACCAGAAATAGACGTCTCCTCTATCGCCGTGCGACAGGATTGTTCCACCAGCTCAATGCATGTGACTCCCTTTCAAAAGCTTCATCTCTTTCTTACAAACTTCAATCTGCTTCAGGCGGCTCTGTGATGTTAACACAAAAGCACAAATCTCAGGTGTGACAAAAGAGAAACACAATCCTATTATGGGCTTGAAAATAATCTGATGGGTTCTTCTTAATCTTTAATCTTTCGGCGGCCATGGCAGTGATGTTATTTTTGATCAGAGTGATTATTTAGTTTTTTAGAATATTCAGATGACTTTTGTCATGGCCGAAAAAGTGTTTAGCTTGACTGAGAAGCTTTAAGTCTGACATAACGATCAAAGAACAAGACCGTGTGCAGACATCTCTTTTGGGATTTTAACTGCTGTCTATTGCAGTGGTTCCCAGCTTCGTGGTCGGGTTCCCCACTATGGGTTGCCAAAGCTTCATGGGGGGGGGGGGCTTCTTGTTCCATGACCAAGCATCAGGAACAAGAAAACACTGAACTTATCAAAAAAAGAAGCCAATTAAGAATCAAATAAAATCACTCCTTTTACACAAACTACTTAGTTACTGAGATCCATTAAATACTAAATTATAGAAAAGGGACCCCTTTACTTTAAGTAAAAAAGGCGGGAACCGCAGGTTTATTGATCTGTGATAGAATATAAATAGAATATGTTTTGATTCAGCTGTGATCTAGATCATTAGATATGTGCCCAGATATATTAGCCCAGTGTATCACCTCTGTGACATGAAGTAATAAACAAACAAAAACAAAAAAGGAAGATAAAACAACATGGGTACTAATTAGTTATGATTTTGTGATTTTTGTGGGATATATTAAAGAGGTGGAGGTTTTTTTTTTCTGAACCACATGACTTGTAATGTAATGTAATGTCACCAAAATAAAACAACATTTATATGATATTTAGACATCAGTGATTTGAGCTAAGCTTTGAGCACAATGCATCTGGGTTTTGTATTTTGACATTTGAATCTATTCACTGATTGGCCTGAGGACGGAGTCGTTTTAAAGGTCAGTTTGTTTAATAAAGATCTGATATCAGCAACATCCGGTCTACCTCTGATGAAACTTGGCGGAATGATGCATTCTGCTTTTGTATCCTGGCATTTAGAAACTAAAACACTGATTAGACAGACACTGATAAAGCTGAATATTTCAAACTTTGAAAGGCCATCATTACTACTAGCTTACATTTTCTGATTATTTTGTTGTTGAGATGATACATTTCTTTAAAGCTCCTGAAAACTTGTACTATGAAAAAATAATAAGCAACAATCAAAGTCAGAGTAAAAAGAAACATCCTCTGTTATTATTTCTGAAGAGTTTAACACTGAGGATTATGTGTTTGAGCAGTTTGATTCAAAGTTGCTAAATCCTGATTGAAGTATGTGGCATCACATTTTTCAAACTGAGCCCCACAAACTTTAAAATACAAGAGCACAGATTAAAAAAGAAGAAGACAGAAATCTCTCATGTGAAACCACCCTACTGTTTTATGTCTAGCAAATGTTCATGTAGGACCAATCTCTCAGAGTAAAAAGCTGATTAAGAAAATGTGTTTTCAGGGCCTTTATACGGATTAGCACAAGGTTGTGCCTTTACGTTACCTGGACTGATGTTCAGTCTTTCTTCTTTCTTTTATTCCTCTATTATTTGTTTCCCTCAGGAGGCTGGCTAAATCCACGCTGTTCCTTATCCCTCTGTTTGGGATGCACTACACAGTATTTGCCTTCCTGCCTGAGAACACTGGAGTGGCAGCCAGATTGTACATCGAGCTGGGGCTGGGATCCTTTCAGGTACTGAACAACAAAGAGGGAGCAGAACAAAAAGGACAGATTTAAAAAACTATATTAAGATATAACTTAAAGCGACCAAAGGTGAACTGCTTATAGTAGAATGCTCTCAATAGGCCTTTTCAAAGAAGACATTTTGATTTAGTAGGAAAAGCACAGGTGTAACTATTACTATTATTGGATCTGTTCTATCTAAGTGTCTCATTAAGACATGACAGTGAGCTAGCATGCGAAGTACCAGGACCCTGAAAGTGAACAGCTACATGGATCATTTTTCTTTATTGTCACAGTTTCACACTGTGACATGTGGCAAAATGTCTTCCATGGAAAGGGCCTAGCTAACAGCTTCTTAAGCTGGCAATATTTATGTCTTAATACAATTTGAATAAAAGAAAGGTCATATGTTGGTCACTGCATGTCGAGTGAAGGGATAAAGGTCTTTTAACCCTTAAATGCATGAACTATGACAACTTCATGAACCTGTTCATATATACACACATAAATATACATAGACATAAAGACGTTAACTGTTACTTTAAATAACTGAACTAATGAACTAATTGAACTAACAAAATATTGTTTTTGTCACAAAAGGTTACATTTCATAACATAAATCAACTAATTTTCAACCTAAAAAGTTACTGCAGATGAAGATTATTAAAGAACACAGTCAGAGTAATAGCATGAATTACTGGCTAGTTGAAATATAGCTAGCAAAGCATGATGTCCAATATAGTGAACAGATGTTTAATCTTAATTTTCTCCTAACATGATACCAATACTTTTTTTAACAATTGTATTACTTCTAAGTTGTTACTTGATGTTACCAAATTTTAAGGCCTGGGTAGATATTCTTGAACTGCTCAGCATTTCTAGCCTTCTGTCGAAAAAGTTTGTGTTGCACTGGCCAGTGGGTGGCAGTGTATGGGATCATGCGCTCCACTGTGGTGGCTCATTCACAACTATACCATCAAAACCTGCATATACGAAAAAACTGCTTTTGAATAGTTATCCACTGTAGTGAGCACTATGTGTGAATGTTAAGTGTGGGCTGACTAATTTAAAGCTGTAGGTAACTATACAAAAATACATTTTTTGTCACATTTGCTGTAACTTTCACTAAATCCTGACTGCAGTACATGAGACACATAATCTGTGAAAAAAACAGCTTGAATCCACCGCATCTGAACGAATACCAGAAACCAACCAGAAAGATAGTTGATTCTTGAGTCTCTTTCCCAGGCGACTCAACAATCAACTATCTTCAAACCACCAAATCACACTGTTGTTGTTTGACAACCTGGGACAATCAAATATCTTTCCTATCACTCATTGGTTGTTTTTGTTGAGACATTGTGGATTCTTGCAAATGCTATAGGAGCACAAGGAGGAGCAAGAGAAACCTGATTTTTTTCACATATTATCCGTCTCATGTACCATGTATTTTTATAAAAGTTATCTACTGCAGCTTTAATTGGAATGTGCATATACGATTGTAGAATTATGATTTTAAAAGTCACCATGTCTCTTGTGTTGCAGGGTTTTGTTGTGGCACTGCTTTACTGTTTCATGAATGGCGAGGTAAGTGAATGGATTCCTGAACTGTACGCACAGTGGCTTTATCAAAAGCAATTTCTGTCTCCCGTACAGCTCTGCATGCATGTGCTTGTCTGCAGGTCCAAACAGAGCTGAGGAGGTGGCTGTGGAAGTGTCACAATCAAAATCATCTCACCCCAGCTAAGCAAAGTATTACCCAGATCACAATTCGAGCCCGCGGGGGGCTCGGGAGGCCTCCCTCTACTGGCAACATCTCTTCGGTATGACTTTAAGAGACCGTCAATGAGAGAAAAGTTGTTGTGAGAATGTCAAACAAAGTATCAGAGGCAGTCCTCAAAGCTCAGCCCGCTGATGACATTAATTCAACAACCCCTCTGAGGGAAGGCGGCCATAATGAACGCTGGTGAGTGATTGAGGAAATTATGTGCCAGTATGCATTATATCAGTGTCAACAGCCGCTACGACCCTGACAGCACACGTTTCTGAGCTTAATCAGTGCGGCCCGCCTTCTATAATAGTTGCAACCAAAAAATACTATATAGTAAAAGAAAACTGGTGCTTGATTTCTAAGTCATGGTGACATTGGAAAGATGAGACCACAGTGGATACAGAGCTGGCCATGAGCTCGTAGGAGGATGATTTCACATGGTTGTGTATAAAGTTTGGACTGCACAAGCACAAAAATTTGCAAATGTTGACGGATTATGTAGACACAGCTGAGGAAACAGTGGATGTTTAAACTTGGCTAAATTGTGTGAAACAAGCCTGACTTGTTTAAGCGTTTTGTGCTGCACTGAACGGAAGCAGTTAGAAATATGTGCAGGACTGATCTGGACTGAATGTGCTAATGGATTCCTGTGAAGCAAATTCCCCTGCTGTTAGACAGAATTTTTCAATCATGAAGATCCAGAGGGGCCTATAAGCGAATGTATTAAATGTTGTGTGTTTGCTTGTGTGTGTGTGTGTGTGAGAGACTGCCACATATTGGTACGTCATGTCTAAAGGACTTTTTATTTTGAGGAGTCGTCTGCTTTGATGAGTCATCTTTGAAAACACATTTGTGAAAATGTATACGCTTGTATTTTCTTCATCTGTCAGTTTTCATGTTGTTGTCAGATGTGATGAATTTCTTTGCACATTTGTTGCACTATATGGAGATACCAAATTGGTCGAGATGTGTCAATGTGACACAGGGCACCAAGCATTTAAATGGTAAAACGGCATCAAAATGGTACTGTATGACTGACACAGTGGCAGTGTCTGAAGATACACTATGTGTTTATATCCAGTGTTTTTAAAGCTCAACATTTCACTCATATGCAAGTTGCCCACATTTTGATTACGGAGGAAAAGTCAGATCTGTGCTTTTTTTTGTTATTTATTTTTAATAGACCATGAATAACGCATTGTAGGAACTGAACCATTAAGCACTTTGACAGTCATATTATGATTTAATGTTGCACTTTATAATACATTGGATATACTGTATTTTCAATGGTTGCTGGGCCTGTGTAGGGAAAAGCACAGTAATAAATGTGGTTTGAGACATATTAACTGCATTGTTTTTGTGTCTGACAATAGTAATTAGTAAGGAATTTCATCACATTTTGTAAACTCGGTTTCCAGATACCTTAATTTGAATTTTTTGTGCCCCAAAGCTCATTTAAAGGATACAAATTAGAAAAGAGGAAAATTAGGCTGTTGCACATGATAGCTGAGCAAAATAAATACAACACAACACAAGAGTTTACCACAGATAGATTTATTTTGCAGTCAAATTTACACAACCTGGGACATGAATGTTTGACACCAGAACGCATACATAAAACACTGTCACAAGTAGAACATAATATGGGCTTTATAGATATTCTTTTGACATTTAAGTTACTTATATCCTCATGAATGCTTGGCATTACATACACATGCATACAGACTACACTCTCTTCAACTTTCAAACATACACACACACACATACACACACTCTGAAGACAGCTACATAAACATACAAAAACACGGTCACAGACATTACAGGTCTTCATCAAGGGGTCCACCTGTGTGCCAAAAATATCCATATACATTTTACTGTATACATGATCAAGAAAAGACATCATTTGTACACCATGGCAAATTGATAGCAGGCGACATTTAAGAGCAGCTGAGCAACATCGGTACATTCAAAAATTTATTGGCAATCAATAGAACTCACACACATACACTCAACATCTGATAAAACTGGCTCAACACGCACAACTGTCAAAGAAAAGGCATCTAAATACAGAGATACGCCACATTCAGAATAGTTACAGTTAAAGGAATAGTTTTAGGACATTTTAGGAAATAAGCTAAACAAAGTAGGGTATTTGCTTTCTTGAGAGTTAGGTGAGAAGATTGATACCGCAAAGACTGGAAAATGAGGGAAACAAGTAGCTAGTAGATGTAATATTAGCTAATATGTAACAGCTAGCGGTTTTATCTACTAGCTGGGGGAAAACAACTGTTTATCTCCAGCTAGTAGATATTAGCAGCTCACTAATTGACAAATTAATCTGTACAATAACCGAAGTGTAAAAATGACACATTGCTTCAGCCGTGATTCCTTCGACAGAGCCAGGCCAGCTGTTTCCCCCTGCTTCCAGTCTTTGTGCTAAGCTAAACTAAACGGCTACTGGCTGTAGCTTCATATTTAGCATATCCCACAGACGAAAGTACTATCCGTCTTCTATGCAACTCTCAGCAGAAAAGCGAATAAGCATATTTCCCAAAATGTCAGACTATTGCTTTAAGAAAACATGTCGGGCTTTGACACATATATAAAGATTAGTGTGTTACTGTAATGCTAAATTCACTGTAAGAAGAGTGTGTGTGAGAAGAAAGGTGTGGTCAGCTTTAGATCAAATTAAGCTCAAAGTTACACTGCCTGATTTTGTTTTAGCACTCAAAAGTGCAAATGTCCTCCCATCTCAGTAAATGTTTTGAAATTCAAACAGTTCACAGTTGGTTTTGAAACTAAAGTAAGCAGTGAGGACATTTTTGGGATTGAGAGGGGGAAATACAAAAACAAAATAACCAACTTCAAACTATTTCAAAATTGCAAATCAGGCCTCATTTAGAAAAATCTCGTTTGAAGGCTTGTTTGCTGATTTGTGTAAAGAAAAAATACAAAAAGTAGATGTGAACAATGTTAAGCATGTGGCGTAAGAGTCCCTAAATGCCCCACCCCAACCCCCGTTTCATCCAAAATCCAAAGTAGAAGGCTCAAAAAGCAAAACCGATGCAAGTCAGATGTCCCCTTCCCTACTAAACTATCAAACTACAATTCTAACACTTGGTCGCCACCTTGTGGTAGATAAATATACAGCACAGACACGGTCAAGTAAGGAGTTTTCTACTCTTCTTTTCAGACAGTAACAGCTTTGAGACATGGTCGTTTCCATCTGAGCCGATTCAGACTCAGAGTGACGGCTGGTGATAGAACACGTAAGCAGCAGCAGTGTGATTTTTATCACACCCTTGTACACACTTTGTGTTTTATCTGTCGCAGTTGTTCCACCTTCTGAACTGTAACCCCTAATTCAAAATAAATACTTTTCTAGCCTATCTCTGATTATAGTGAGACCTGTTTCACAGTCACACAGCGTTTTGTCCCAAAACAGCAAAGCAGATGCATTAAAACAGATGCATCTCTTCAGTAGTGTGTGTTTTATTTAGCTTTTTTTTTAGAGGTTATATCTGTGTTTTATCACTTGCAATATCCTCTGCAGCTTTGGACAGCAATTTCCACTGAATGTTTTTGTTTTCATTTCAAATCAGAAATTAGACATTGTGTCACACAGCTCCCACTGTGCCCAGTTATGGCACTACATTTATGGCACTTTGACCAAGAAAGTCAACATCAGTCAGTGTAATGAAATCATACATCTGACATATAAGAAAGCATGTATACTGTACATTGAGTCATTTCACATGTCAGTGGTTTATGGAAAATAAATATACATCCTTATCTGTTCAACAACATCATCCATTTGAAAGATTCTACATTCTTTTAATGCTCTCAGATGACAATACAAAAAATAAATATCTTGAGTAAATATTGTGGATAAATCCTCCTGTACAAATCATTTCACATTTCGTCTCTTTAAATGATTTCCCCACCAGGACAGTTATTGTTTGTTAGCTTGTTTGTGCACAAACAAAATGACAGAAAGAGAAAATGGGCAACACTCCGCGATTGTCAAGAGCTGTTACATTAAAGCATTTTGTGTTGACTGTAATAACATGTACTGTTTCTATTTTGAAGCCTTCTATGTGTTTGACGTTGGCGCTGAAATGAAATGGACTTATCTTGAATAGATGATAGCTGTAACCAGGAGGCTAAATAGAGCAGTGATTATGTAGAGCTGTAACTCCAGTCTTGTAAAAAAATCATCATGATTCAAAAGAAAAAAACACAGCAGGACTCATTTCACCTAATGTCTAAGTAATTTAAAAAAGAGAAAAAGAAGAATTTCACCAACAAATAGGTAAAATATTTATCTATGAAGAAGCATAACTTTGAAAAAGTGATCCACAATAAAACACACCACTCTGTACATTCTTTGCAGGAAATTACTCTTTCTACACCTTTAAGATATCTGTTCATTGCACTGTAAATAAAAACGATAGCTATTTGTGACTGACTAGGCACTTTGGAATATGAGTGTAGGAGATGATTACTTAAAGAATAAATAAATGAAGAGCAATTTAATATGGCATGATGGTTTGAGGCTCAGAAAAAAGAGAACATCTTTATCCTTAAGTGTATGTTGAGGGTTTGATTTTCAATGCCTAAAATAAAATGCTGTACATATAAACTTATGGCACTATGAGGAGCTTTGGATAAAAGCATCCACTAAATGGCACATGTACTGTTTATGTTTAAAGTCTGCAAAGAACCTGTCTATGAAAGGGAAAAGCCAACTGGAGCAAACTATTGTAGTGCAGCTGAAGGCTCAACACTGACACTAACTGTGAGGATCAGTTCAGAATGTGGATTTTTAGTTTATTTATTTGATTTTTTATTAAATTTTTTATTCCCTCGTGTAGGCTACTGTGCTGTCCTCTACAGCAGTGGTTCCTAACCTTTTTGGTCTTTTCATTCTTTAAAACAATCCAAAGTCAAAGGTAAGCACTTCGACCAAAGAGTGATTTTACATTCTCAGATGGTTTAATTTAAATGTTTTTAGAAGCTTAAAGACGTGTAACTATCTGGTCATTTACAAGAGAAAAAGCTTAAATAAATGTCCTGAAAATAAACATAATTTAATGAAGCAGAAATATATTGTTCCTCTTTGCAAACTTGTTGTACCATCATCATGGTACATCTCACGGCCCCTCAGATTCATCTTGTCACCTTCAGGTTGGGAACCACTGCTCATTCATTTTGGCACTATGTTCTTATATATAGATATTGTGTGTGTTTTTATTTAATACAAACAAATAGTTCAGAATATAGTGGGTAGGATCTTCTGGGTCCTCAGGATACGTGATGAAGTCTACAGATTTGGGCTCCAGTTCCTTTTGTTTGAAAAGGTCATTACAATACTGCATTAAGCAAAAGAAATTCCGATCTAGACACCAAAAGTAACTATTTACAAAGTCCATGAGTTTTTTTAAATTATATATATATATCTTTTGACATACTCTGTACTTACGGCTGATTGTAGAAAAATGTTTAAATTTAAGATGAAACATTTAAACAATGAGCATTTCTACAAGCAAGGCGAACATTTGGTTGATATTAAACTTTGGACTGTTATAAGATCAGATCCAGTCAGGCAACCTATACGGCACTTTGAAGCACATTTACTTTACACACCAACAGCCAGATATGACCCCCTACAGTTTAACTATTGTTTTGTTTTTACAACTATTACTATTTTTGGCACCAACTAAATAAATTAAACAACAACAGGGGCTACACTTTGAATAAAACCATTGGTAGGAAGGGAATTTCTATTGTCTCGCTCATGTTTTAATTAATGGAGTGTAATTAGAGTTATCAGTAAAAATATTAAGTGCATCATTAATCATAAACAATCGCAATCCACAGAGTCAACTAAAATGCTCAGATAAATTCAATTATATTGTATATTCAAATTAAATGAGAAAGTATGAAAGCCGGCTTTGCACCTCCAATGAATCTCTTTCAGAAATATTTCATTATCTAAAGGCCAAACTACAAAATATAAGAGGTGTGAGGGGCCACTTTGGTCTGTTCTGGTTGGTCTGGATGTACGTAAGTGGAATGGCACCTTGAAGTTGACTCCTGCCAATCAGATGCTCAGGTGGGGAGGCTGATGTTGGCGTTCTCCGCCAGTGGGCTGGACATGCGTATCTGGGAGCTGCTCTTGCTGAGGATCGACAGCTGAGTCCCGCCGTTCACTCCACTGCTCGCCAACGAAGGGTGCCTTTGCTGCTTCAGGTCCACAGCAAAGTACCGGTTCACCGTCCAGCTGCGCCATTTCCTCTTGATCTCTGACTGCACCTTCAGGGAGAAACTTCACAAGGTCATTTTTAATGTACTTTAAGCTGTACCAGCTCCATGAAAAGGTACAGTACACTTAAACTGTCTGGGCAACACTTGAAGACATGAAGTCAACAGTTAGCTAATGATTCACAATATAATATAGCAACAAATGGCAGCAACAGAGGTTAGCAATTAGGTTGTTTGTTTGTTTTTGCAGAATGCAGACCTACACATGAAAGGTCTGTATTTTGTTTACATATATTTTGTCTGTTTATTTCTTTTAATTAGTTTTTTACATTAGTAGGTGAGGCAAGCATTTGTGTGCCGCACATTATTTTAATACTCATTTGGCAAAAACAACTAATTTATGTAAATATATACAAACATGTGTACACACACACACACACACACATACACACACACAGAAATTTTAATTATGGCCTAATGAAAGTACTGTTGTTTTTGTTGTTGTTGCTGTTTCTGTGTCATCAGTGAACCATGAACATGTCTTTATGAGTTTCGAACACATTTATAGACCGTTTTAACTGAATACTTCATGTGTGTTCATGTGTACAAACAATTAATGCAGTTTAGCATACTACTTATAGTTTATTTTGTTTTTGTTAAATTATACCTCATTAAATATGATTACAGCTATGTTATAGTGTGTTATTAAATCATTAACACTAATTAATTTTGTATTTAGGAGAAGTTGTAATTGTTGACACATTAATAAACAATTTAAATATCCTTATATTTACTCACATCTAAACTAAGGTATGTTATAAAACACTGAATATGTTCATATATACTATTTTGGTTAATAATTAGTACTCGTATTTAGAGATGTCTAGCAAAAAAAAGGCTGAAAAATAGCATTAAGAGCATTCCTGGTGTTAATGTGCGTCAGAAGTGAAGTGAATGTGTTTATGAACAGGGACAAAAACGTACCTCTCCATTGAGGAAACAGTAGAGCACAGCTACAACAAAGCCCTGAGAAGGAGAATGAGGACAACAAATAATATAAAACAGTTTGAGCTTTCATTTAAAAAAATAACTGCATCCTTATCAGCAAGTATTCAGTGTTCAGTACTCAGGAATTGTAATGTGTCATCAGTGTCATGTATCTTGGTCTGTAACATATTCTTCATGTTACATGAAATAATATAGGGCTGTTGTTTAGGAAATCCCACACTAATTCCACATTTATACAAATTGGCAAAAATATAGTGTCTTAAGTAGAACAACACAACATTCCTTTATCCATTTGTTGCGGCTAAGTTTTATGTTTTATGCTGGGAAATGTGTGTATCTTTTCATAAACCAGCTATAAATGTTTGGTAGAAGATTTAGTGCATTAAAAAAAATAAAGCATAACATTCAGAGCTGCAATTTAAGATAATTTGTGTTGATGAATCTGCAGATTAATAAACTGATTAATCACGTTGTCTATATAAAGTAAGAAAATAGTTTAAAATTCCTATCACATTTTCTTGCCCATCTATAATGAGGAGTAGGGAATCAGTGAATTGAGTTCAGACACAATGTGTGTGTTTATTACTGTGCTTTACTAGAGCCAATCGGAGACCCCAATTTGACAGCCAGTCTATGATTTTGTAAAGTAGCTTTGTTTTAACTCTTGTTTATGGGATCTCATCTTCCTCTGACTTGTATTCACTGTCACTGAATTTGTTGTCCAATATTGTTTTCATAGTTTCACATTTGCCAAGAGACCAGCTGCTGTCCTTCAATTATTTTGTGTGTGTGTGTTTAGCTCGCTGCACAGCAGTACATAGTGGGGGCAGAATACTAGCTTCGAGTATCACTAACACTCTCCCAAAGAGCCTCCTTGTACCTTGTATACTCAGATGATTTATTATCCCATTATGTTCTCTCATTCATCATCTGGTATTTCTCTTTAATTGAATCCGGACGTTCGAGGAGCTGTAAGAGCTAAAGCGTACCTGGAAGGATCCCAGTCCCAGTTCAAAGACCAGTCTCTCCCTCTTGCTGACATCTTCAGGTGAGAAGGCAAACACAGTGTAGTGAATACCAAACAGGGGGATGAGCAGGAGGGTGGAACGTGCCAGACGCCTACACACACACACACATACACACAATTTAATAAGATTGCAGTGTAAGTCAAACACACTTCAATGTCATGTTTAACTGGTGATGGTCAGTTGCATGTGATGCAACATCAGGACTACTGATGCAATGTTATGACAGATTTTCTGCCTTTGTCTGTTGTTAACTAGTCATTTATACACATTTTTGTGTAAATAAAAAAAAATTAGATTGAATGATTAAAAAGAAGTTCATCACTCTTAATATCAAGTTCAGTCAAGGCATTAGTGTTGTTTTAAAATGCAGGCTCAGTAACAATTTTATGATTATTTCTAGTGTTCACATTTAAAGATAAATGTCAACAAATCTCATAAAAAGACCAAAACCAACAATGAACTGATCCTACTAACAAGTATTGCCTCTGTAGCCAAAGGCTGATGTTATTCCTCTGTGCAATAGAGCTCCATTGTTGTGCAAAAACTATTAAAAACATAAATGAACCGCACCATTGCACTGGGTGGCACTGTAGTTTATTTTGAGTCAATTCCACATACACCGTCCTGCTGCCCTGAATACTCAGAGCTACTAGAGCATCAAATGTGTATTTATCTGCATCTCCTGCTTGAGTAATGTTTGCTAAAAACACACAGTATAATACAGTGACCAGCATTTTAGGAAATTACTTGAAAATTGAAACTACACATTTATTACCCAGTTTTATAGATCTACATATTCAGTAAGAACAAATTAACAAGGGGGTGTGCGCCACAGACAAAGTGGGGAAGTCAGAAAGTATTTAAAGATTGGTGTGATTGTTGTATGTTTGGAATTTTATAGGATTTGTTGACAATAAGAAAAATAATGAATAACATCAGCCCTATTATTATCTTTTAGGACTGAGATTAGATTTAGTGTTCTAATCTATTTATAGGTGAAAATCATCACAAGATTGAGACCGAGATAAGAAACACAGAACTGTTGACATGTGCAATAGATCATATAGTAAAATAGATTATTTCTGTTCAGCATGTATCATGCAGCAAAACACAATGTCTAACATACACATAAGGAATGGAAATACACAGAAACACATCATATGGCACCTTAAAATAATAGAACACACACATGTGTAACACAGTGGTTTTTACTGTGCAGTCCAGTGACCCCCAGGGGTCCTTAAGGAGCAGAACAAAACCAGTATTCTCTGAACTGAGTTCAGTTCAGTTTAGTTAAATTGTGATATGTGATATGTTACATGAATTTAATATGAAACACTATTGTGATCAGAACGTAGATGTAAAATTTGGGCTACTGTTTCTTAACTTGCACCAGTAAAACAACTAAACAAAATCTGAAAACCTATGATTTATTTTATTTTTGAGCAGATTTACAAAATTTTGTGTGTATGTGTTTGTGTGGTCTTGTACGTCTATCTTTGTGAGGACAATTTGGCCGTCCTCACTTTGGGTTGGACATTCGAAACGCTGTTTAAGGGGTTAAGGGGAATGTTTCAAAAATTGGTCCTGTATTGAGCAGTAGTGCTGCAGCCAGCAGCCGTGAAACAGCCTGCAATGTGTAATCCTTTGGGACAATTGCGGATCATCAATATACATCCACTAAAAGTGCTTGTTTTTGCCACTGACAGGCTGAGATTGTTATTATAAATGTCTGACAACATTATGGAAAGGATCCAGAGATAGACTTTTTGTTAAAGAGTAAGATCCTTTTTGTTTGATCAGAAACAGCCGTTCAAAGCCACCAGACTCCTTTGAAAAAAACAGTAATTTTATGTTGCATGGAAACCATGGGAGTTGCTGGTCTATCGCTGCCTTCATTGGTTAGTTTGTTTATGTTATTGTGTAACTTTGGTGAGTTCAAAATAACATGTTAAAACACCACACACTAACACAAACTAACAAACCGACCTATGAATTGGTTTTAAGATTCAAGTTAGAATTAGGGTAAGGTTCAGTTTAGGGTAATTGTTAGGGTCAGGCATGTAGCTGTGATCATTAAAGGTAAAGGTTTAGGTGCTAGAGGAGGCATTATGTCATGTCAATGACAGTCCTCACAAGTACAGAGGTACCTATGTGAGTATATGTGTGTGTGTGAGGGAGTATGCATTTGGGAGTTCAGACCAGTAAAAAAAACTCTAAGAACCCCTGGTGTAAAACACACACAGACACATATACTTATACACATGCGGTAGACACAAGACAGACACACCTAAACACGTGTGTTGGTGGACAAATACACTCTCACACACACACACACACACACACACACACTTACAGTGTGATGGTGGATAACTCTGACATCCTGCACGAATGCTGAACAGCCTGTGTGGGCTCACTGAAGCATTTCTGAGCACAGCTGCTACACAGCACAAAGACAACACAACAATACAACAAAGACAGTGTCTTTAGGGACACAGACACACAGTCTCACACAACACACCCACACCCACCCACCCACACTCACTCACTCACACTGCACACAAACTTTTCAATGACCTCTGCAAGACCAGCTGTCTAATCTACAGGATGCTAACTTACTATTCTTAGTGAGGAAGGAAACGAGCAGGCAACTGTAACTGAGAGGGCAAAAAAGAGCCAAGAAATGGAGCAGTCAGTTCAGGTACACAGTACATACACCTGAACGGAGCCAGGAGATATTTGGATGTGATATGAGGCTGGATATCAACAGGGCTTCTAAGCTATCTTAAATGCAGCATTACAGTTAGACGATAACATTTATGTTTTAGCTGAGTGAAGTGAACAATGAATGCCTCTACCTACCCACGTTACAAAAGAATCTCTGACACCATATCACCCACCTCTAGTTTAAGTCGACTATTCTAACAAATAAAGGCTACAACTAATTATTATTTTCATTACACATTTATCTGTAGTTTATTTCTGAGGTAAACCATTTAGCCAATAAAATGTCAAAGAAATTAGAGAAAAATCTAAATTCTCCAAAGCTCACGATGACTTCTTCAAATTGATAGATGAAAGATAGAACCAGCAAATGTTGGCTATTTTTGTTTGCTTATTATTCAAATTGTTTGTTGACTGACCAATCTACTAATTGTTCCACTGTGTGAAATGAATAATGAATGCCACTACCTGCTTGTAGTACCATTACACCCCATGATGGATTTGACCCCAGTAACAAAACCCTCTACAAAGGGTTTCCACCAGTGTTGTAGAAAAAGAGCACAAGCCTGTTTTACACAACTAATGCCTACATTTAACGACGCATTCTCTTTCTATTATACGAGTCCACTGGAAGCAAACAGTTGATAATATTGTGTTGCTGTCACTCAGATGTAAGACACTGTCATATTGGATTTAGTCAATACTGGCCAGCTTTACATCTAGGTAAAGTAGTGCTTGAAGTTCTTCACCGTAGTCTTCACTTCAACTTCAGTCAATAAGACCACACTCACAAAACACAGAAATCCAGTAATACTGCATAAAATATAATTAACATTCCTGGTCAATTGCTTAATGAAAAACAGTCACACTGAAAACCAGCATGCAGCAGTCGGTAAAGCTTTACCACTGGCGACTTGCAATCACAGTGTCACCACCACTTAACAAGGAAGTTGGTTAAATTGCTGCAGCGAGGACCATAAAAGTGCAAACGGACACTCAACCTTTCCAAGAAGTTAACCACCAGCTCTGAGGGAGGGGTACTGCTCGACAGCTTCGCTTCACGGCTTCTGGAAATCTGTGCACTTTGATTTCTCTCTGAGTACACTATACTGAGTACACTATACTGAGTACACCTCACAGGTCCTCCCTGCGTGGAGAGCGAGCGGACGTGCTCACCGTTCAAACAAAAACACTGCAGGTGTAACCGTTGGAAGTACACAGAGGAATAGGGAGAAATGGAGAGAAAGAGCGAGAGAGG
Source organism: Morone saxatilis (assembly GCF_004916995.1). Taxonomy (NCBI): domain Eukaryota; kingdom Metazoa; phylum Chordata; class Actinopteri; family Moronidae; genus Morone; species Morone saxatilis. The sequence goes on along the minus strand of NW_023339796.1, from coordinate 8,474,965 downwards.
ACAGACAGGGAGGAGGAGCGAATATAAGAAAACCCCAGCTCCTGTGTGTCAGAGGGACACACCCGTGGTGTACTCTGAAAGCCCGTCATTACCGAGGCTCACAAATGATAGCCCTGGCTAAAACAACTGGCTGAGCAGCAAGACTTTAGCTCCCACAGGCAACATGGCTCGGAGCAAATTCGAGGCAGCCAAAGAATTGCCAACTTATTTTTTTTGCCCCTCCTTTTCACATCTTAGAGAAGGGACATTTCCCAGAAAACAGCGTGTCCAAACTTGCTCACAATCTTTTCCATCTCTGTTGCAGCAGGTCAAGGCAGACATGCCCGCAGGGTGTTTGGAGAAATATGACAAGCAGCCAGGTCCACGCTGCACTGAAACTCAGCCATCAGCTGATTATACCAACTCAAATCAACCAGTCAGTCACTTTAAACAAAGCTGTCAAACACCAGGTTGGTGTGTGGGTCGTTCCTGTGCAATTATTT
>NW_023339796.1:8459410-8474383 GCF_004916995.1 Morone saxatilis | reverse complement strand
ACACACACACGCGCGCGCACACACCTTCACACTTGGTCACGCACTCACAGGTCTAAGCAACAGATGAGAATGACATTATCTGCAGGGCCTCAAAAGGCACAATCCTGTGGGAGCAGAACAGGAGTGATGTCTGGCTACAGTACAACTCCATAATGAGGCTCAAGCCTCCTGCCAACAGGTACTACAAATTAATATATTCTGAAAAGTGTCTAGGATGACACATCAGAGCTTTAATGATAAAAACTTGAAAATAAGACTGTTCAGAAGAATTCATTTATTCATTCATTTATAAATGCATGGCTCCAGAATAAAAACATGTTTAGATAGTGTAAGGGACAATGCCCAGTGATCCACAGAGAAAAAAACAGTGGTGGTAATAAAGGCCAGAGTTTTCATCTTGTGTCCAGTTGTGTGTGCAATTAAAGTATAAAGCTGATCCCATGAAAACACCAAAACCAACAATGTATTAGTCCATCTCTCAATACTTTCCAATTTCCCTTTCCTGTCTCGTTCCCAAGCCTATTAGTTCTTATTGTAAATCTTTAAAAACAGGTCACAAATATATAATTTAATTCATTAAAAGGCTCAGTAATTTCCTAAAAACAAGCTGAGTGCTGTAGTTTTAGCAAATTACTCAAAGTGCTCTACTGGGTTTTTACAGCAGCAGGACGGTGTGTGTGGGATTGACTCAAAATAAACTGAAGTGCCCATGCTCATCATAATGAAGGAACACATTTTTTAACATTTTTAGACAACAATTCTATGGCAAGTGATATCAGGTTTTGGCTACACAGGCAATACTAAGAGTGGGATCAGTTAATTTGTGGTTTCAGTATTCTCATGGGATTTATTTACATTAACAAAAATATAGATATTGCCTCCTTTAAGCAACAGTGAATGACAGGATTGGCTGCAGGGTTGTTTATATGCACAGTGTACATCAAAACATGTTAATTTACTTCATAGATTTTTATGTACAATATTTTTCATGCACACACACGTATTTTCAAGTTATTTCTGAAGATATAACATTGGAGTTAGACAATTTGCTGAATGTGACTTACAGGTAAATGCTTGATTCGTTGCCTCCGATATCAGGGGACTGCAGCTTCTGGACCAGGATGATGATTATTCCAATGAAGAGGACAAAATTGATCTGAGAAAAACAAAATCCAAATAACATAAATCATAAATTACATTCCCCTCAATTAGGCAAAGGCTGAGCACGTGTAAAAAAATGAATACGCAAGAAAAATTGAAAGAACAAATGAGGATCTGTCATACCATAATGGAAGCCACAACTGGTCCTTTGATCACCCACCAGAGGGCAGTGTTCTCATTTGTATCCCAGCATCTGAAGGAGGAGGAGAACAATGCATTTCAATAATCATTCGACATGCTCTCCTTCACTTCTCTCAACACTTGGTAATAAATAGCACCATAAAATACGCCAATCAAGTGGCCATTTGCAGAGTGAGAGAGGTGGAGGCAACGGTCAGAGAGGAGTAGAGAGTTAAAATGGAAGCAGACCTAACAAAAGAATATAAACACGATGATTTACTGTAACATACTCAGACAGATCAATCCAATAATTCTAAATGTTTTGTGTTTGCTTACACTGACATATTACATCATGTATTGTGGACAAGAAATGCAACAAGCTAAAGATGGAGGCGCAGACAGGGAAATTAACAAGAGCTTGTTAAGCTTGTGAAACCCTCCAAAAGGGTAACATTTGTGTGCTAAAACATCAGTATTTTAGTTATTTAACCCCATGAAACATATGATAATAATAATATAATAAAAAAAGACTGGATTTATTCAATGCTTTTTTAAAACACTGTCAGCATAAATACAATTATCAATGGTGTCAACAATGAAGGGAGTAATTTCCCTTTAGGTCTCATCTAAATCTAAAGTTGGAAGAAGAGTTATACCCAGTGTCATGAAAGTGGAGCCTCAGAACCGCCCAGACAGTGACGCAAATGGTGGGAGTTCCTGTAATAACAGTAATCATTAATACTAAAATACTGGATAAAAATACAGTACAATTATTAACACGTATCATGTCATAGATGTGGTTAATAACACTATTTTTTTTAAAGGAATTAGTCCAATAATCATACTTTTAGAAACACCAACATATAGTGTAACAACAGGTTTGTATTTTTGTGGTTGTAAGCTGGTTTATACTGTATTTATCTATATAAATGTCAGATAAAAGAGGTAACTATTACATGCTTTTTTTAAAATTAGCAGAGAAACAATGTTCAAATGCTACTTGAGCTGTGTTTTTTTGTGTATCTAAAAAAACATTTATCGGCTAGTTTGACTGAAATCTCATGTGCCTTGGCAAATAAACAAATTTAACGAGACCTCCGGGATAAAGACATACTGTGTAGGCAACACTGTATCTCATCGCCTTATCTCTATTCCTCTAAACATTAAACAAATAAGAGAATAAAATCTTAATCATATTGACTTTTGAAAGTTGAAATTATGTAATATATGGTTGAATTCACAGCATGAACGGAAAGAGAAGTTGCATTAATAATTCCGGCGTTAATAATAATCGTTTAAGAATAGATACTCACCCCATCCTACAATAGTGTACCAGTAGAAGTAGCGTCTCTCAGGAAAGAATGTCTCCACCAGCAGAGTGAAGAGATACAGACCTTCAATGAAGAGCCAGAAATAGTTGGACATGACGCAGTAATGGAAGAAAACCATCACAGCTTTACATGCCACCTGCATGGGGAAACACAGGGAGGTGCATTAGTAAAGCAAAGGCAATGGGAACTCTATCTTATCAGTGATTTCACATCTGGATTGCTGATGTTGGACAATCCTTCTAGGGTATCTGAAGAACTCTGCAATTAGAAGCAAGTGCCAATTCCCTGAAAGTGTGAACAGTAAAAGCATTTTGTTGTAGATTCAAAATGTAAAATTAATGTTTAATGGCTGGCTGTTTTTTTTGAAAAGTCCAAGACAATAGATGTCAGAGTGACAAAAAAAAACATACCCTTTCCTGTAAATCACAGTGTGAACAGAGATCGTTGTCACTGTGGCGACAGGGTTGCAATACACTGCAGTTACCCTAAAAATGCTGCATTTGGCACCGATGTGAGGACTAAAAATGTTTTCACAGCGGGCGGTAGGGACCCACCTACATGTCAGGTGGAAGGTAATCTAATGACATCATGTTAATTAAAGAGTCCATATTCTGAGTGGGGTCAACCAATTACAGCACTGATCTGATTCCCGCTACTACGACGCCATGATGGTGACCTGTGATTGCCATAGCAACAACGGTAAAGCAGTGGGTTTGACAAAAAGGGCAAAGTACCCATTGATATGTTAATGAGACTCTAGTAGAAGATTTCCACTGGCCTTGCTGAAGCCATTAGCGTACCTAATTAGGTTTATTTATCATGCCTGCTTAACAAGAGTGAGCAATGTGTTGTTACCAGACAAAGGCTAAGAGCTTGTTCTGCATTTGTAATCAGGGAGTATTAGTCATCTAATAGCGTGTTTGCTTTATGTAAAATTTGCATGTGATTGAGGTTCCTTCAAAGGTGCATATTAAATGGGAAAGACTGAAGGAGAAGTGTTTCAAGCCCTCTGTCTTTGTATCTCAAACAGAACAGGCCCGATCATATTTTATAAACATGCTTTCCTTTAGAAAACGAGTGGCTGCACTTGGATGAAATCCTTTAATAAAGCTCTTTGGAACTGATTAACCAATAATCTTGAAAACATTTAGCTACTGCCAATACACTCTACAAGTTCTTATACTGATTCAAAACCTGCCAGCGATTATTTTTGGCAGAGTGGGGATCAATTAGATTAATAAAGGCCTCATTTTGCAATTATCTGCTTCAAATTTGAATTAATGAAATCATTAGCCTTGTGAATTTAAAATAACATTTATTTATTTATATTTCCATTAATTAATAACCAAACAAGCAGTCATGGTTGTTTTCTTTCTTCTTTCCTGTCATTTATCAGCCACAGATAATGTGTGTATTTTTGTACAGTACATGGCCACATTGTTGTTGTTACTGACTGTGTGTACGAAGCAGTGGTCGCTGTCCTCCTGAGCATACAGCACGCCATCTTTGATGAAGACTGAGATGGCTCTCAGGATGAAAGACACAAACAGGTTCATGTGAATGAAGTTCCTGGTGCAGTGGAGCTTCCTGGAGAGAAGACAGAGAAATCACATCTCATCTTGTTTTCACTCTTGAAAGTTAATTATAAGAAACTTTTTAAGACCATTATTAATGCAATTTAATATGTATTTTACATCCATACTGGCAAAAACTTACGAAGGATATTAACAAAAATCGATATTGGTTCCATGTCAGTTTTGTTTTGTAGTTGTTACGGCATGATTAATAATTTTTTTTCTCATTTAAAAGAGAGGTGACATTTTCAATTAGCTTATTTTGTCCAAACAACAACCAAAAGATATTTAGTTCACTATCACACAAGACAGATAAAGGCAGCAAATACTTTGAGAGGAAGTAGGTAATGTTTGGCATTTTTGCTTGAAAAATTGACGATTAATTATCATGATATGACTTTTGATGCCTCAGTACTGTAATTAAATGTACTGATAGATTAAAACATGCTAATTTTAATGGACTTTTTCACTCCTAATGCTTTCTTTTCATTCTGGCTAAATTTGACTTTTGTCTGACAGCATGCAAATGGTTAAAGGAAATTCAGAGATAGACAGATAGAAAATAATTTTCTTATCTTTGACCAGTTATGCGCCTCCAGGACTTTGGAGGCCAGATTGTAACGCTCACCTGAATCTGCAGAGAATGACCATGGCTGAAGTCAGGGATACCAGCGATGTGCTGTAGCCAACTGTGTACAGAGCCTTGACTGAGGCATAGTACATGTCCTGTTTAGTGGTATTGTCATAGAATAAGCAGACGTCCATATAATGAGGGAACGGTTCAGACCAGCCATCCTCCGTACAGTTACGACTGACCTTCCCCATCTCTGAAAGTAAAAAAAAAAAACATGCCTGCACTGAGTTGGGATGAATTGAGCTGAATAAAGTGAATTTTTAAAATACAAATGAGATCAAATCAAATGAGACACAGCTAATCACCATCGTCAGGGCCCATAAAGTCATGAAAGAGCTCTGGACAGTTGACTACCACAACTTCACCAACATTGGCGGCCTGCCAGCAGGTCAGGTTATCCCACAGCCACGGACACACTGAGGAGCAGAGAACAAGAGAAACAGAAACACGATGAGGTCAGTGTAAAGCTCCTATCAGCATTACTGCTGTTATAAAAGTAATGAAATGAAACTGACACTAATTGAACTTAATTGAACTGAAATAAATTCAAGTTAATGTAATTGAATTGGAGGTAATAGAGTTTAATTTCCAATGATATCCAGCATTTTCATGACACCCAAAACTATTGCTAACATGGAAGCAGCTTTCAAGTCTTATTACATCTCTTGACCTATCTCAGTCAGATCATAACACTTTGAATTTCAGCTAGAAATCCTGACAACCATGTGAAGAAAATGCAGTGTGTAATAATGGATTTGAGCTACTTTTGGAAAAAGGTTGTGAACACAACACTGACATAATATGACATTTTAAGATTTATTGTGTGGTGAACTTGCAAACAGTTCCTCATTTATACATCAAGCAGTTACTGAGAAACACTATCATTAAATTGGAGACATGCGTCTGGCCATCTGATGACTGCAAGTCCATTGTCCACATCCTGACAGAAATATCTGGCTCTTTAGCTGCTCAATTTTTCACTATGTTCAACATCTATTCGCTAACTGTGCCTGTCTGTTGTTTGGTGGAGGTTTGGTTTCAAAAGTGTGGGGGGCCTGAAGAAGTTACAAGTTATCCATTTAGTTGCAAGAACAATACTTTCCACTCATATTCTAAAATGTTTGATTTGAAAGAGAACTTATATATATTCTGATTATATATTATCTGCCCTGCTCTTTCATTCATTTCTGTCCGTGGGATGTCTCTCATTTATATGACACAAGCTTTGTGGCGTGTTTTGTCACAGTTGTTGTTATTTGGGGCACTTTAACTGTGCACTCTCCCTCATGCCTCTGGGCACATGGAGAGCTGTTTCCTCTCCAGCGCGTAACCGTTGTTTCCGTTTCTCACAGCAATAGGTTTTATGTTGTTTTCCAGTTTCATTCCCTCATAGTGAGTATCAGGTTTGTAGGGTCTGTGTCATCTGTGCACATCAATGCTGTCATCATTACTGGAGTCAAGTCAGGGCATGGCACCCCTCATAAATGTGCAGAAATATTACAAGTACTGGAGCACAGAGACACTATTTTCTTGAGAAGTTGTTAGTTTCAGCCTTAAGTAAGGTCTGCAGAGATTGCTTTTAAGTTGCACCCAGCAGCTTGTGTTGTAGCCTGAGAGACAAAAGCAAGGGCAAAAAGTTTTGAAAAGCACTTTCTGCACCTCTCGCTGCTGCTCGGTCAGATCATAGTTCTGAGACAGCAGTAATAACTGATTACTAAAAGATAAGTGTATCAGTCAATCATTTTAGCAGCTGGGTAGTAGGAGGGCAATATTCAGAGAGGTTTTACAATAAGAAGAAAGCTATAAAAGTAAAGGGCACATGTCTTTTTAGAAGCCCCTATCTACTGCAGCGGAAAACGACTCTATAAGAGCAGTGAGACTGAACCAAAACAGTAAAGTTGTGGGCCAGACTGCTTAACAATGAGCTGAAACTCACTATAAAGCTCCATAATGCTGAGAGGAACTGCAGATTTAAGTGATACATTTCTGTAGGTTCATCACAAGCTTTCACATTGTCATTTGAAACATTGTTATAACAACAATATCGAATATCGCCGCTTTAATATATGTGTACTGTTCTTCTTTGGTGAAGGTGGCATTAATTCGATCAATAGAAAAAAGCCCTAATGAGGCAAACATGTTGCTACTCTCTCTGATTCAGCAGCTGATCTATCCGATATCCCCAACAACACTACAACCAGATCACACCAACAATGGAAACAAAACACACTGTAAACAGAGTATGGCTGATCCTGTTTAACAGACTGGAACTAAAGTAAAACTACCGATATTTACTTATGTGAACTAATTTGTTTACCCTGTTTTTGATTTTACATGACCAAACCTCCAAAATGATAATCAAGTTGAATCAAAACCTCTCTGTAACAGAAACTGTACATAACATTCATGAATGTAGGATTTATTACAGGGCTGGTGTGTTTGACAAGTACTTGAATGTTTAGCAAATCACTGCAGTGCATCTGACGGTCGATTTCATCCATATTTTTGTCAATTTAATCTGATACTATCTACCCATCTGGTATCCCAAACAAGCAGAAATTAAATCTTACTTAACCCAGTTCCATCTTCTGCTTTTCTTTTGTTTTGATCTCCTTCCATTCATCTGCCTCACTCATTACCTGACTCATTCTCACTATAAAATCACACATCCTGTTTAGTACTGCTCCCAGTACAGCTACGATTTCTCGGGCCTCTCTTTCTTTCTGCTTCCATGTCCTTTATATTCAGCACCTCCCCTTTCTCTTTCTGCATCTCTCTAGGTTTACCACGTTGTTTATGCTTGGGTGGTTTTATAGTGCTGCAGAGGCAGGTACAATCTGATTGTATGTGCGTTCGCTCACATGCATTTTGAATGTGTTTTTGTAGATGCATCTGTGTGTGTTCCTGGACATGTATGTGTGTGTGTGTGTGTGTTTGCAGACCTTTCTCTATTCTGTTTGGCTCTCTAATCTGTTTTGGTTCTGTCTGGTGAGCCGGACACGAAGCCAATTACCTTTTAAAGGGCAAATCTGAGCCAAATGAGCCGCACTGAGCTACAGAGGTAACTGGCTTAATAAAGCTCTCTGTCTGCATCACTGGCTAGCTCACACAAAATCCCACAGTTTACCGAATCTTCACTGGGCTGCATAGTATCCACACACATACTGCACATGCATAGTATAGAGTACGTGTACACAAACACATTCTGACATTAATTTTTTCCTCATTAAATCTGATCTTATTGAACAACTGGGTGAGATTTGTTTTTTGTCTTCTGTGTCATGGGGTGCGACTGTAGCAGCATACTGATCAGAGCTCATTTCTTCAAAACAACCATGAGCCAAAAGCATTCATTCATCATTTTTTATTAAACTTTAAACACTGGTATGAAAGGAAAAATATGTCATGAAGCTCTTGGAAAGATCTAAATGTGATCCATTGCTCTTTTGAGAATCTTACATGGCTAAAAAAGGACAAACATGTCAAACAAATTTATAGGGCTGAAACTATTTTCATTACTCTGTCTTCTAACTCTTTACTTGATTCATTGATTAATTGTTTGGTCTACAAAATGTGGATGATGATGAAATGAATATAGTGGAACAACTATTCACAATGATATAAAACAGGGAAAAGCATCAGATTGTCACATTGTAAAAGCTAGAACCAGAGATTTGCTTGAAAAAATGACAATGACTTATTAAAATAGCTTCAGATAAACCTTCTGTCAATTAATTAATCAATAAACAAATTAGTTGTTTCTAAATTTAAAACACTCTACAAGGGTATATAATTGTACTTTGTTGTGTTTAGGTGTCCAAATCTAATCTAAAATGTCACTAATTTCAATAAAATTGAATGAAGATGATGTAGTTCTAAAATAATAAACACCGTGCAGGCTATTTCATGTTAACTATTCATTTTACACTGGCTAAATTCAGCTTGATGGTGATTATAGCACCAGACAGCAAATCATTATGTAGCAATTTCACACGGCCCACAGTCTAAACTGAGGCCAGAGTACCTCAATTAAAAATATAATAACAAATAAATCATGAAATATGCTTTTAGAAATGGATCTTGATAAATCAGAAAAAAGAAAAATCATCTGACCAGGCTACAACAGACCACCACATATCTCCTTTTCTTTTTACATATTGTTTCTCTGTTCTCTTTTTTCTTTTTCCACTTTTTTAGTTTTTCTAAAGAACCAAGTCAGATTTCTGCAAACCTGGTGTTTTTATTTCCCCTGCAACAATTTACTGTCAGCAGAAACACAGAATGGTTCCTTCTGAAAGGGACAGACGGAAGCAAGGATCAGTTAAAGGGTCGAGGAAAGCCAACACGTGTGACTACATGGTTTGAAAATGGATAGCTAAATGCAGAGAGAATAAGAGAATGCTTGATTTTAACTATGGGGGTGAAAAGGGTGAACACATTTTCATTTATAAATTAAACCTGTGGTCTAACCTTCATCTGAGCATGAGACGTTGTAAATAAAGATTTAAAAATACAAACTTAGATAAAACCACATTAAAAGAGCACATGTGGAACCTTCAAGATCTATGGATGAAATACGAGCTGAACTTACAGCTCTTCTCCTCATTATACTTGTTATCTTACACTCTAAATCTTTTATGTTTCATGTTTTTTTCAAGGACCCGGTGGCTGTCAGTGAAGCCGTGAGTCACAGTGCAGTCTGGGAGATGCAGTCTGTTGGACAACTTTTGAGCAGCGGGAGGCCTGCAGCAGTTGCTAATGAAAACCCACAGTCCATAGCCAAGAAAATAATTGCTTCCAGGACTCACATACCAAGCTTCCTGTGTTTTTGGAAAAAGGACATGTGGGAAAAATGTGAAAGCAGCTCAGCGTGACATTACAGGCAGACATTTGGTTTGTGAACTGTATATATCACCGGATGATTATTTGTGCTGTATAGCTAGCAGCCTTTCAGGGAGATGTATTTGTAATAAAACTGCACTCATCATTCATTCTTACATCCCTCTATGCTGTTTTCAAAACCGATTGTATAAACTGAAAAATACCAGATCGGTGACTATAAAAACAAAGCTGTTTTTTGTTTTTTTGTATCTGTTCCCGGAAAGTTTTTTTTAGGAGATACATGACTTTCATCTGTGTTTTCTGAAGAACCAAAGACGTAAACAATTCAATCACAGCAGAGGCATTAAAACCGGTGGCTTCATGCCAAATTATGCACACAGAAGGATGCGGGAACAGACACACACATGCATACCCATACTCACAAGCTCACACATCCTCACTTACCTAATTCAAGGTCATCGCTGGGGTTGTGCAGCATGATCCTCTCCATGCATATCTCATGCTCACGCTTGATTATACAGTGCTCGGACTCTGAGGCCACCTGGAGCAAATAAACAAAAACAAAATACAAAATGACCATACTGATACATACACTGCACCATAGAGAAGAGTGTTGAAGGTCTTTTTCTTAACCAGCTTCTCGCTCATGCCAAGGGGGTACAACGCATGTGATATCTGCCATGAAACTGGTTAAAATATTATTATTAAAAAAGTGGTAAATGGTAAATGGACCTGTACTTGTATAGCGCCTTTCTAGTCTTCCGACCTTCCAGTCTTCTGACCACTCAAAGCTTACACTAGCTGCCACATTCACCCTGTTCACAACATTTACACAGCGAGGCAAAAGCCCATCGAACAGAAACCTAACTATATCATACAATTCACACACCTGTGCATCGGGAGCAATTTGGGGATCAGTATCTTGCTCAAGGATACTTCGACACGTGGCAGAGCTTTGTTGGAAAAAGGTGATATCAAGTAGTTACAGGGGCCAATAAAGCACAGCTGGCAACTTACTGTGCTCGACTTCATTTCCAGCTGAACATAGTGGAAAATTTAGCAAAGAGACAAGTATTTCCCTCAGGAGTTGGTGGAGACCAAAACAGTTAAAGGAGCAGTGTGTAGGATTTAGTGGCATCTAGTGGTGAAGTGACAGGTTGCAACTAACTGAACACTGCTTGCATGCGTATTTGACAACCTGGGAATGAGAACGGGCTGAGAAACTACAGTGGCCACAATGCAACTTATTTCTTATCTCTGAAAAAATCTGTTTGCATGTGTCAAATATTTGTCAAATAGCTGCCTTTTTTAAAATACTAAATTCTTTTTTTTTCTCTTCCTGTAAAATGTTAAAATATTTTTGATGACTCATCCTCTAGCTTGTGGGTTGCAGTAGCAATGCAAAGCAATATCATGGGTCGAAGGTGTCTGCGTCATTATACTGGCAAAAAGTTATTTTTTTTACTTTTAATTTTATATTTCTTGTTCTCCGTGTCCTGATTTAACAAGGCGGTGGATGAGGTAGTTGTAAGTGGAGGCTCTAAAGTGTGGTTCTCCAGAACTGAACGTTTGAGCAATTAAATCAAATCCCTGAGCAATTTCTTTTGATCCCCTTTAAATTTGTATCCCACCTCCATATTCTGCCTCACTTCGAAATACATCAAGTACTAAAGCTAAAGATGCTTTAAATGCCATTTCACTGTGACTATAAGCAGCCGAGGAAGAGAACATAGTGGAGTAAATAAAGTCTGGTTCCAAGGTGCAGGCAGGGAAACTTTACCCAGAGGTAGTACCCTAGTTACTGTGTGTCTCTCTCCCCTCACTCTCTTAAGGCCAATCTCTGCTTTGCACCCTTAGCTTTCTTGCACCCCTTCCTTCTCTCTCACTGTGAAATGATAGGTGTAATATGTCCCAGCCCTCTGATTCATGGCTGACTCAACACTCTACCTCTGTCCTCCAATATGAATTCACGTCAGGCCTCGCTGCCTAGATAAGATAGGGCATCAACCGACTGTGAAGACATCCTAGGATTCACTTTCTTTCTTTATCGTGCTCTACGTGGGCAGAATTTTAAAACACTGCATGAATTATGTGAAACATCATTAGAACTATCTTCCATCTAGTTCTCTCTAGTGTTTTCCATTTTTCACCTATACAAAAAACAAAACAAAAATATATTAAAGAACTTTTTCATGTTGTTGTGTTCATGTCAGTAGTGTTTGATATCAAAACCGACACTGGCATTGTATGAAAGGAAGACCTCATCCGTAGCACATATCCATGTTGCTAAGCAGCAGGTAACCAGCTAGGAGCCAATACATATTGTGGGCAAGGCTTCCCAGAAATTAGAAATAATTGGATGCAGATGACTAATATCTGTTTGGCGTGAGTGCAAACAGGCATGTAAGATGACAGATTTAAATGTGTTATTCATTAATGTATTTATATAAAATCCTGGATAGCAGGGCATGATACTGAGCTAGATTGATATTTGTTTTTTGTTTTACTATAATTCTGCATTTACACCCTCCATCTACCACACACAAACACACACACACATTCCTGAAGAGGGAGCAGCTGTTGTAAAGAAGTGTGTATGTGCTGTTGTTCTTAGCTGTATGATCGTTTCACATCTCCTGCTGTGCTCTGTCACACACCTCCCACACTGAAGAATCATGAAATTGATTTGGATAGTTAACAGACAAGCAAACACACAAACACACACACAATCCTCTGGAATGGGTTACACCAGCTCTTTGTAAGTTCAAAACTGGCTGAGGTGTTACGTATTAATGTGTTAAAACAGGTTGCACCAAGAGCTATCTTTTGCTAATAAATGTCTGCAGCCAGTAACTGTAACTGCGTAGCTAACAGCTATTCCAACAAAGTAAATGTTCAGGTCAAATGCATTTTAATAATGATAAACTAAACTGGAAACATATCAATTACATGTCACACAAACATTGTGATATACTGCATTACCAAAAGTTACGCCAACAACATCTGACTATATGACTACCTTAGGTTATACTATATAGACTTTTAGTTTGTGAAATATCTGATTGTGTAACCTTTTATACTCATTCTAAAGTGCATGAATAGTACTAACTTAGAAACAACATTTCTCATAAAACATAAACATATAACACCAAAACATTTATTAAAGCAGTAGAATAGTTTGACATTTTGAGAAAAGCACTCTTTGTTGCCAAGAGTTAGATGAGAAGATCAATACCACTCTAATGATTTGAGGTTAGCTTAGCTTAGCTTAAGAATCAAAACGGCTGGCTCAGTCAACAAAACAAAATCTGACAGTTTGATAATTAACACGTAATATTTCATTAGTTTAATTAGTTTACTTTAAAATTAAAGCGTAAAAATCACAGTTTGCTGTTTTATGAGGGTGTTATGAAAGCTATTAAAAGGGGGTTTCACATCATGATTGACAGCTGAGCCCTACTCACCATTGAGTCTGCCATGAGTATGGGCGGGACTTCCATACCGTGGCGCTAACCCTGATCACTACTGCACAGTCTCTGTCTTAGAGTGACATCACCAGCCGGGATATTTTGACTTCATTTCTGTACAGTTTGGGAAGTGGAGACACAATGTCCATATTTTTTATGTTGATGCTCTCAACCAAGAAATAATCCCGCACATTTGCAGCCAACTGTCATTTTGTTGGTTTGGATAGATAGATATACTTTATTGATCCCAAGCTGGGATCTGCAGTTAGTTATCTCATTTATTTTGTCAAGCACTTTGTAACCTTGTTTAGGTGAAGAGCTACACAAATAGTTATTATTGTTATTATTACTTTTTAACCAAGATACATAGCGTCTTGATTAGCAAGCTTTATCTAACTCTCTGCAAGAACGCAAGTAAGCATATTTACAAAAATGTCTAACTAAAAACTATTCAGATTTTAATGGTGTAACATTTACTCAAATCACTAGCTGGAAATTAGCAAGTAAAAACTGAAAGATTAGGAAAGACTTCACACACCAATTTAGTAATGAATTTACCAAGAGATGGTTCAACCCAGGTTAACTGAGGACTGCTGAGGGTTTTAAAGCTCTAACCTCAAACAGGCACCATAACAACATAGGGCAATGAAAGTGCGCATCTCTTTCGCCTTCGCCAGTCCCTGCTCTCCTCTCCTCTCCTCACTCTTTGACAGATGTATGTCTAGATAAGCCGCCCATTTTGAAGCTGCAGAACCACGTTTCCCTCCCCAAGGCTATTTAGGAGGACCAGATAACTCAGTAGCTCCCCACAGCACCGTGCAGCACAGATAATAAAACTCCAATTTGACGTCGCAGACCACTGGCCCACTGTACAGACCCATTTGACATGCAATACTGTAAGTGCATCACAACAGTTGATCTGCCACATCAGCTTGAGACGAAAGATGCTGGACAAACACTTCACATATGCTAGGGGGCAGTGTTAACTGAAAGGTTAGAAAAGATTGCACTGTGATTTAATTTTAACCTCCCTAATACTGCTACTATTACTATTTTTACTGGTAAGTATAAAATGGTAGACACATCAGCATCAAAATCCTAGATATAAGATGATACCCAGGATGATTTATTTTCACATAAACCAAAAACAATCTCTGTATCTGTGTAGCTTTACCAAGGAAACTGCTGCTGTGCTGCATCAGTGTGCTGAATATAATTCCTCCCACACATCTTGCACAACTCTTCCATTCTGCTTTTTATGGTTCACATGAGACCCGGCTACATAAAAGTGAGTTCACAGGCAGAGATGAAGGGCAGTCGTTGCGGTCGCCGCGCGATCTGGTTGATTCGTTCTAGACAGAAACAGTCGCGTTAAGAACAGCTGATGCCAGGACCTGTCAACGTATGCGGGTGGACTGCGCTGAGTGCGGCATCTATGCGTTATTTCTACTGCTGTCCAGCGGCCGGCACAACATGAGCGCCCAGAGAGTGTGACGTATGAACAAGTCTGAGAATCGTGTAGGCAAAGCTGAAGAGAAAGATGATGAAGACCCATGTACACACCCACTCCCGTACATGGATACATACTTACACATTCCTGTTATGAATTCCTGTATGCTCACACACACACCTACATATGTGTACTGTACAGAGATGCATGCACACAAACTACTCACCAAGGGCAGCAGAAAGATGGCAGTCAGCAGGTAGCCTCTCATTGTCTCCTGTGAAGCACTTGTATCCAAAAGGCTCCACAATATGTGTGTTTGTGTGTGTGTGTGTGTGTGTGTGTGTCTGGGTGTGTGTGTTCACAGGGATGGTACTGAAATTGCTCCCCTCAGCGT
>NW_023339796.1:8449868-8459310 GCF_004916995.1 Morone saxatilis | reverse complement strand
CTCATTGTCTCCTGTGAAGCACTTGTATCCAAAAGGCTCCACAATATGTGTGTTTGTGTGTGTGTGTGTGTGTGTGTGTGTGTCTGGGTGTGTGTGTTCACAGGGATGTACTGAAATTGCTCCCCTCAGCGTCACCACACTTGAGCATCAAGGGCTCTGAAATACAACACATAGAGGAAAAAGGCTATAATAGAACAAACAATAACATAACAACTCAATTCAACTCAACTCAAATTACTTTGTTCCATTCCAAGAGTCACAAGAAAAGCAATAAGCCGAGCTTCAGTTCGTTACAATTAGTTGATATTATAATGTTTTTTGGAAGCTTGATTATGGACTAATTGTTGCTGCTAACAAGACTCTGTTGCATTATGTCACGTGCTTTTCAACTTTGTTTCGAAGAAATTGTGCGGATGGCTCAAAATACCCATGAGCCTTGCAGCCGTTGCCATGGAGAATCAACCAGTCAGAGACGCAGTAGTTAAATTAAAACAGCTGTGTCGGGGGAGTTGAGAACAAAACGCAGCGTCATAGTTGTTGAACTCATGCAGAATTTAAGTCTGAATTCATTTAAGTTAAGTTTTATCAACACCATAATCTTTAGCTTCCATCCACTGTCAATCACTCCGTAATTGAATGTTTCTTGCTCAAATGCACTATGGGAGTTGTAGCTAACTTCTAGCTTTTATGTACAGAGGTTTGGATCTTTAGCTTTTTTCCCTGACCCAGCTGTGCTTTTTTTTTTTGCACTGATATTTCAGTGTTTTCAGGGTCAGGGTTTTATGTTGATCCAAAAATTGCTCCAGTTGTAAGTCACATAACATTGTCTATGAGAAAAACACCCAAAATAGCTTCTCCCACTTCACAACTAGCTTTCAGTCAGTGCGTCTGTGGAACAAAACAACCTGTAACTTTATATTTTGTCAGTAAATCTCTTCAACTTCAAGTGGTCATTTGAAAAACAGAGAAGAGAGAAGAGTTATATCTTTAATCTTCTATTCTACCACTTTGTATCTTGCCTTGGGCCTTTTAATGTCTTATATACAACACTTTCTTCTTATTTGCTTTACAAATAAACTTGCCTTGCCTTACTGACACGTTGAGGACAACAATGGGAATAAATAAGTACATTTATTGTGGTACCCTGCTACTTTTAGGCATCACTAATGATCATGGTTAACTTTTAAATAACCATTTCTCAAATAGAGTGCTTTTGAAATGTCAAACTGGTAAAACTGGTGAAAAAGAAGCCACAGTAAATTTAAGAAAACTGAGGCTAAAACAATAAATTGTTCAACTGATTAGTCCATTTTTCAGTTAAATCAAGTTTTATTTGTATTGCACAAAATCAAAATAAGACACTTTTCATTTAAAGCAGGTCTAGACTGTTCTCATTATTTACAGTCCAGAGAAAAATAAAGAGCAACTATTTTGATCCTTAAATAATTGTTTAAGTAATTATAAGGATTTGCTGCTTTTTATTGTCTTATGTAACAGTAAAATGAGTATCTGTAGGTTGGGGGCTGTAGTCGGGCAAAATAAGCAACATGATGACATTAAATTGGGAGTTTGTAAATTGTGGTTAGTATTTCTAAGTGCAAACTATTTGATTAAAAGCTGGATTTTAATTAAATAAATAAAGTTTTATTTCAATTACAGAGTTTTTAACCAAAAAACAAACAGAAAATTGATATATACTGTATGTTACACCACTTCAGTGGGTATGTATCACTTCATATCTCATCCCCTGGATCAATTCACAGAGGCAACGTTTTGGTTGGTGAAGATATGTCATCACCTGAATCTCAAATTAAAGCAGAAACTTGAAAGAAAGGCATGGATTTATGAAGGACAAGTTGATTACCAAAGGCAAGAAATTCGGAAGGAACGCATAAATTTCTTTTAAGAGAATACAATTTATGTGCAGATAAAAACCTCCTCCCTTCATGTCTTACTCATCCACACAGCTTCCTGAAAACACAATGATTCACTGCAAACACAAAGCACACTGGCCAGCAGAGACACATAACACACATACAATCAAAGGAACCACACACACACGTCTTCACCCTAAGCTAATTCAGGCACACACACAGACAAATTCCGCTCTGTGTCCCTTCCCTCTAGTACCGAATCCAATTACCTCTAAAGCATCTCTCAGATGCTTTATCAAGTAATAGGACAGACCGTGCTCAGAGGAAAAACCCAGAGATATAGACGAGGGCTAACATGTGTCAAGTAGGGCTGAAACTAAACTGTCGGGATGCACATTTGAACAGAAAAACACACAAGAAAGACACAAAGAGAAACACAATGACAACTTGGTAGACCAATTTCTCTCCATCTCCTTAACCCAAAATGTCACAGCATCCATGTTGCTGGAGGCTTTAAATGAAGTTAAAAAACAGAGCTTGGTATTTAGAATAAATCCATGGCTTTGGTGTTGAGGAAGCAATGGTGCAGGAAACAGCATAAGGGCTAAACATCAAACTATCCTGAGGGCAAGAAAGCAATAGAGTCTTTGCTTTGCTCAGCACTGGATGCATGTGAGTCACTTAGAAATCTGTGGAGCTTTATAGTGAGGAAAAATCAAATTGCGTTTAGTCCAGTACATATGAAAATAGAGGGTTTACAGAAAGCACCGATTGCACTGTTTATTTTCTGAAAGTATCCCAGTAAGACAAGACATGCTACAGAACAGGATGGAACAGTTTTCATGAGGATTTCCAGTCATAAATCATGGTTGAATCAAATGTAAGGCACTAAACTTGACCCAAAACTGGCAAGAAACACCCTAAAAAGAAAATTAACTAATGTGGGAACCACATTGGCTATAATTAGCACAGGGACCACTAGATTGTCAATCAATCCCACAACTGCAAGTGTGTGTGTGTGTGTGTGTGTGTGTGTGTGTGTGTGTGTCTACAGATGCAGATACAGACAGAGAAAAACAAGAGAGAAGGGGCTGTGCACCCTCCCTAATGATTTATTCCGATTGCAATGGGAATTTCAAAGATCTGTCTCAACACATTAGCTTCCTCCTCATGTGTGTTGAATTCCTGTGAACATCGTGGTGCATTAATAATTCATTTTCAGTTTGAAACGATCCCAGTAAGACAGGGGGACGCTTTCATTTAACCCACATACTAGTCTGTCAATGCCTGTGACAGGGGACTGCATGTCTGTCAGTGTGCTACAACGCAGCCATTCAAAATCATTAGTTCTTGGCAGATTTGTTATGTTCAGTTAATGTTGCTGTGCCATAATTATACAGGATATATAGGATACATTACAGAAACAACGTTTTTCCTCTACTGCTTCTTTTCTTATTCTTTAAATCTTAAAGAAAATGTCAAACGGGTTATGGGCATATCGGAGGGAGAGAAAAATGGCAAACAGTCGTATTAAAATCAATCAGGGACAAATGATATTTCCCTTGGTGATGCAGAATCAATGGGGTAATTTATCCAAGCCTCTCTCCCTTTTATTCCCGCATTCGTAAAACCTTTAATTCACCAATGCATGTGGGTGACCTTCGCTTTGCACATGGAAAACATCAGCAAGAAAAGCACTAACCCACCGCTTATTCACTGAACACTCTCACTCGAAATTCACCCCCGCAGCTCGCCTGTTGTCATTTAAAAAGAAGTAGCCTATGTTTTTTTCGACATACAAGGCTACCCTCGGGTTCGGTGAAATGCTTCTTAAATTGATCAGCCGCAGCGAAATGCCAGAGGTGTGAGTAAAAGCGCGCAGCACTCGGCGTGGAAAACAAGTCAAAAGGAACTTACCGATGCGTAATTTTGAGAGGCGCAAATATCTACACATGAAGCCATCGGTATTCACGGACCCCCGCGGTTTCGGTGGCTGGGAATTGTTTCGGAGAACACCTTTCTTTTACTCCTAAATCGGTTATCAGCTCGTCCTGAAAACGACAGGTGCCGTTGCTGCTGTTGTTGTTGCTGCTGCTGCAGGACACACTCACCGCGTTGTCTGCTGCTGCGGCACCACAACGAGGTGGAAGAGGAGGTGGAGGAGGAGGAGGGTGTCAGTTCCTTCGGGATTCGCACCTCATCAGACAGAGGCAACAAAAGTGACACAACAGATTAGTCTACAAATGCGGCCGGAGGAGAGAGATTTGTTAAATTCTCAACACTGGGATGTGGAACTGATTTGAAAATCACCTAATGTGTCTGTGCGTCGCATTCGTTGTACTTTCAGAAGCAAAACTCTGCCATAAAACTGTCTGACATTTGCGCCTGCGCCTCTCAGACGCTCCTAAAGGCACAAGGTCCGGTTCCCTGCTGGGTGCAATTTGTGAGGCGCTGAGTCGGTTCCCATGATGAGTGTGACTCACGTTTAGTCAAAGGTTTAACATCTGAATTCCCGCATGTGCTCTATAGATATCCAAAAACGCTGGTTAGTCAAGCCGTATCCTGCTGTGGCATATTAGTCCAAAAAGCAGCTATATCCCCATGGAAGTGATCATGGCCTGTTTACTTTCAGAACCACGGACAGCGACCCAATAACCGCCTCTGGGCATCAATGGGCTCAAAACAAAGGCTCAACTAAAGCCCATTACAACATTATATGTGCACCTAAACAACCTTCTCAGTCTGAATACTAAGAGCTGCTCTAATTAAATCTCAACGAGATTGTTTTGATCAAGGCAGGGGGTGGACAGAGTCTGTATGAAACAACTGTCAACGTTTATTGTTAGTCTTTTAAACAGCTCCAAAGAGATGCAAAAAGATCACTAAGAGATGCAAAACAACCAGAAACCGATGAAAAACATCCACAAAATGACCACAAAGAGACCCACGCCAACTACAAAGAGATGCAAAACTACCACAATGAGACACAAACGTTGCAGCTGTAGTGTTTATAGTTGCTTGTGGAAGAGGTAAAACGACCACAAAGATGCAATATCTCAGAAAAAGAGATGCAAAACATCCACAAAATGACCACAAAGAGACCCACAACAACTACAAAGAGATGCTAAACAGACCACAAACAGACCCATAGTCTTTTAGGAAGGGTCGGTGGCCTTTTAAACATGTGCGTCCAGGCACCTGTTGTATCATAATCTGTCCATGACAGGATATTTGGAGTTACAATCAGCAGCTATCTATTGATATTACGTCCTATTACAATATTTAAAGTGATTTTGTATTCATTTATCACACTGGATAAACGATGTACCAGAGAGCTTATTATTGCCAAGAACCAGGGCTTTAAATACAAGTATTACGTTCTTTTTTTTCATTTTACAAATGTACCCTTCTTTAAGACTGTGCAGTCTGCCCTCTCTCCCAATTCAAGTTTATAAACCCACCCCTGGATTCAGGCTAGACAATTTCTAGTGGCAGCTATGCAGGCAAGTGTTTTGAGTGCAGGGGTAATTGATCACCCAGCTGGGACCTTTTGATGGGTTGGCCATAAATCAATGAAGCATAAAAAGAATTAAACACTGCCATGATATGGATATTCTCAGAAAAACAAAACAGAAAATGGGAAAGGCTGCAATAACTGCCTTGAAGACACCAGCCCTATCAAACTATATTAAATGTTGGGGGGAAAAATCCATGAAAACACCTGATTGGATGAAGAGTATGACGCATGTTTCCTGCCATTCCGGGAACATTTTAACACTGTTACTGGACCAGCCTCAAGGACATCCATGGAAATGCTCCCATTGAGAGAAATTTCAAATTTCTCTGTTATTGCAGTCAGCATTCTGTAGGCTATTTTTGTAGCATAATAGCAGGTAAGACATGATTTGAGCCTTGTTTCCATGGAAAACACTCCGCTGTGTTTTGGTTTTCTAATTCTCTATGAACTTAGACAGCGAGGCAAAGACTGTCTTATGCTGCTGGTATAATTACAACTATGTGTGATCAGAATAGTAAGAGAGAAACACAGACAAGATGTAAATGTTTCTGGATTGTTTCTGAAATATCGCCACAGACAGTGTCACTCATTGTGGTCACTGCATACAATAATTGATTTAGGGTTTCAGACATTTACTCAAGGACATGGTGACATTGACGGTGGGTACCATGATTGAAATGTCTGTCAGTGTCAAGGGTCAAACCCCCAACCTTCTGGCTACTAAATGGCCTCACCACCCCGAGTACAGGCTCCCCGAGTACAGTCTGTGTTTCATGTGTTTTGACTCCAACTGAGCTGCTTATTTCACATAATCAAATCCAAATCTTCAACATATAGTTCCCTTGGAATAATGGATGTGTAGAGGAGGATTGTTTGAATTTCACTTTAAAATTTTTTTTTTTTATTGTATATGGATAAATTAAATGGATAATATGTTGTTTTGTTCACACTATAACCATGGCAGTAAAACCCATTTTACCAAGATAAATATTGCCAAGAGAAGCTGTAGGCTCAGGGATCAATTTCTTTTTGTGAATAGCTGTAAATAGCTTTCAATTTTACAAATCATTTCTTAAAATCCGACCAATTAGGTTATGTTCTGTTCAAGAAAGGGGCGTTCAGATGAAGAATAAAACATTTTTGCACATGAAAGTCAAAACTTACATTCAGATAGATGGTTTCCACAGTAAAATATTTCAATGCTGTAAATTCACTGGTATTTAATCTTATGGAAGCAAAGAAAGACCATAACTATTTGAATTTCGTTAGCAGAATTTCTTAATACTGAAAATTAGACATTTTAAATGATCACTGTAAGCTTCAGTGATCATTTCTTGTGAAAAGGTCCCTGAATAAAATTTGTAATCTAGAAAGCTTCAGATATGGACAAATTAAATTTTAAAAACATGTCAAATAATTAATAAATAACCTTCATGTACTTGATCCTCCATAAAATGAATAGTCTCTAGGTCAGACTTCCTACTGTTTTGCTGAATATTTAATTATCATAAGTGATAATCAGTTGGTTACCTGCTATTCCCTTGATTTATCAGCTCCCAGTGTGAAATGATGGAAACCACTAACATTTGATAAGTATTAAACTCTACACAGATAATAGCATTAACCTGTTATGTTATGCTCAGTGCAGTTACAAATAGATTTTACAGGCATTTGAAAATAAGCCCACAAACAGATGAAAATAGTGTGTTTGTTTCTTCATCTGCTTTACACAGTCTCTTGAAGGTGTGTTTGCTCCATTGCACTGCCACTCAATGAGGCTCTCCACAGGACATATTTCCCTCTCTGTCTGTTTCTCTTCTGCCATCACGCACCAATCAGACTGCCGGATTGCCATGGTGACTCGTCTTCGACCGAATGTGGGAGGGAAGCATCAAGTGGTTGAGTGCTAAACCCACCTACCCACCTCATCTCAAAGAGGACGCTGTGGGGAACCAGGCAAGACCTCATCCTAACCCCGCATTCCCTCTCCAATCTCCTCCCACATATCTGTCTCCCACCGAGTGTCTCACTTGTGGAGGATTAATCAACCAGCTATGCACATTAGAAAAGGCAGATAAGGAGGAGGAAGAGCAAGATATAAAAGTGAAATTACGAGATTACTTACTCTGTTACTCAAGCCAAACTAAACCAGATGGGGAAGTTTACATTTCTTTTTGGTAATTTGTTCAGTAAAGTTGTGCTATTAACATTTAATTGATGTACTTTTGATAAAGAAATGGGCATCAAACTAAAAAGATAATTTCAGTATATCACAACAGCAGGAACAATGTGAAACTTACAATAAAAACCTTTGAATTATATGGAAAAACTAAAAAACAAGCAGTTTTAAATTTAGGATTATTAGAAAACAAGAGCAAGAGAAAACAGAAAATACAGTGATTATCAAATGATAGTGCATAATTTGTGCATACCTAAAAAAAAAAAGACCAGCAAGTTTAAAATTCCAAAAGGTTTATTTTTAGAAGATTGTCCATAAATGGTCTGAAATAGTTGGTTTTGCCCATTCCAAACTCTTAATCATGACTTACTAATCATCACTCTATCTCATATGTATGGTATGTTGGTGGTTATTTCTTCCGTTAAAAAACAAAACAAAAAGCTTTTGCCATTGCCAATGAGCTGAGTTTTGACAGCCAGGCATACAATTACGAGTGACACTGATGCCAATAAATATCAGTTGTCAATGTCAATCCTTGTTGTAGATGGATTTTAAAATAAACCAGTACCCCTTTTCTGAACAAGCATTCATTCATTCATTAATGGTTTTGGTTTGATGGAGGAAGTAACTTCAGAAAAAAAAACACACATTACTGGACTCGAGTCGAGAGCAACTAGAATATCTAGAAAGACCAATGGCCAAGTCCCAGACAAGTCCAAGTGCAAATACCAACCAGTCCAAGACCATAGGAAAACCATACCAACATGTCGTTAGCAAAGAAATGCAGTAATGCACTAAAAACATCAGTAAAGAAGAAGAATGCTAACTAGGCCTAAACACAAATGCAAACACTGCAGGATTTAAAATCAGCTTTGCAAATGTATTATGAGAAAGGACATGCATTGGACATGTTTGTAAGAGCTCAACCTCGACCTTTGTTGAGTGACACTGAGCTTAAACATGAACTTTGCAAAAATAAACTCCACAGGAAATTGAAACAGAAATTGCTCCTAATATTGAGTACATCACACCACTTTTGTTTCTGGAGGTGTTAAGGAAAGGGCATGTTTTCCAATAAAATGATTTTCCATATTGGCATTAGCCTCTGCAGTTCATAAAGGCTTCGTGGCTGACCAAGTGGAATTCTTCTCACACTGTTCCCCACGTTGTTAATGATAAACACCTGGCCTAAAATATAGCAATGTAATTTCTCGCTGTAAGTGAAGATACACATATTGGCATGCCCGTGTAGGTTCGTCTGTCCATCAGTTTTGGTTAAGTTTGCCCTCATCGCTGCTTTTATTTATTGCTGACCTATTTTACAAGACTGTATTCAGTGTCATTAGAATGGGTGTTTCTAAATATTTAAGGTCCTGTGTGTAGCATTTCAACTTTTACAAATCATTACCACCATTAATATTGATAAATTAAAATAATTGCCATAAACAAAGAGATCCCCGCCAAGACGATTGGCAGCTTTAACTGGCCCTGTCCGCTACATTTCATGTGCTACCGGGTTAAGCTTTCACAGGAAGTGTGCTGGATTGCTTTATGGCAAATGAAAGAGGAGGAAGAGGAGGAGGGCTGCTGATCTTCCAGCACAGAAGGAGCTAATGTTTTCTCGCAATGGCAGATGGTGAGAAGAGCAAAAGGCTGATGGAAAATTCTCAGTTCTCAGTTATGAACTCTCACCCTCTTTCTTGCACTTAAAAACAAATGCATGTGGAGATATGCCAGTCAATTGGAGGAAGGATTGGATGCAGCATGGATGCAGAACGCAAGGTTTTTTCTAACCTAATTATTCCAGGATTCTTCAACTAGTAGTTTGAGAATGATATATTGAGGTAAATATTTAACACACACACACACACA
>NW_023339796.1:8449203-8449847 GCF_004916995.1 Morone saxatilis | reverse complement strand
CACACAGCTGTCACTGTCAGTATAACAGCATAGGGCCTGGACCTCCATTTTGTTCCTGACAATTCTCTTCAAAAGCTTTTGATTGACTTTAATGTGTGGCTGGTGGTGTGGATTGACTCCACAGAGCATGCTGATATAATTGCAGGTTGTCAGAGAAAGAAAAAAGAAGCTCAACGAAACGTTCTGTAATGGATGACATGTCGTCACCAGGTCCTTTCACTAGTGTGGGAGAAGAGAATGACAAATCACGCATCAGAAGTCTCAGTAGGGGAGATTTTAGTGTGTAGTGTATGAGTGTGAGAGCGTGTGTGCTTGAGTGCATGTTTCTACTGTATTTATTGTTAGTTACCATATTCAGGCATTTCCAGTCTAAGCAGCAGTTGTACATTTAGACAGATAAAGAAAAACTAATGTTTACTTGTCAGTTATAATTTGTGTAACTATAATACAAATATATACAAATAATCACTTACTGTAGAGAAACAGCTTAGATATTACACACAATTCTACACAAGAAGACAAATTAAGCAAACAGAGAGAGCTCCACACTAATATTTATCTTCTCTTTTTAAAACTACAGTACACAGCAATGTCTACCTATGAGATAACCAGTGTTATTTACTTCACCAGACAGTGGTCATAAT